>NW_006399917.1:796356-813979 GCF_000299155.1 Elephantulus edwardii
CTTTCCAGGACAAATCTGTTTGTTTTCCTAGCAGAGAAGAATTCCACTCCATGGCAGTTGATCAATCAGGGTGGGATTTACCACACGTGGGGGTTGTTTGTTTGTTAAAAAACCACTCAAGCGGGTGGGGTGGGGTTAACTGCACTTTACCAGACTCAGAGTCTCTGATAACTGGTCCTTTCACCGAGGCTGTAAATCTTTGTGAAAGGAGATTTTTCTTATTTCTCTGACAGAGTGGCTGGTGGATTTGAACTGCTGACCGTGTGTTTAGCAGCCCATTATAGTAATTGGGAACTGTTAATTGGTCAGTGCTTTTCGGGTTTTTTTAAGAGTGGAACAACTGGATAAGTAATATGCTGACTTTAATTAAGAAATAAAACATCCCTGACACCTGTATAAAAAAACTTTTAATTTTTTTCCTCCCTTGAAGAAGGGATATTCATAAAATAGTTTTGCACTATCTTGAGTAAGTGCTTCTTCCCTACTCATTCGTCTTTGTATGTAAAGTGTTGGATAGTGCACCACAGGTAATGTGCTTGGCTGCCAGCCTAAAGGGTGGAGGTTTGAGTCCATCCACAGGTACCACAGAAGACGTGCCTCACCTTCTACTTCACACAGCCGCAGCTGCATACCCTACACAGCACAGTTCTGCCCTCACGCACACGGGGTCACCATGACTCAGAACTGACTCAACAGCTCCTTAAATGCAGCTTCATTGCTTTCCTCACCAGGAGCTACTGCCTTAATGCTTGGGACGAAAGAAATCCAACCTAATCAGCTGACTAAGAACCCATTAAAGGTGACAGAAATGCAAGATAGCCAACAATCCTCTGGACCTTACTTAATAGTAAAACCAATAGACTGAGAAGTCTCACTGCCCTAGGAACAGGCAATAAAATGAATTTCATGTCAACTAGAAAGAGTAGGAATTTTTGTGTAGCTTGTCAGGGTAAATAAACGAAATCTCTTTGAAGATTCCTGAGAACTCTTACTTGACTTATACAGTTTTCAGGCCTCCTTTTGCAAGTAACCAAAACAGGTTTATATTGGTTTAAACATTAAATGGCTTTATTAATTTATACAATTAAAAAATGCAGAATTTGGGTAGATACAACTGATTGAGCAGGCTTAACAGTATCATCAAGACCCAGTTTCTTTGCTCATGCTGTCCACTTGGTTTCTTTTGTTGTGGGATACGCAGAGTGATGAGCTCCCTCACCTCCCAGAACAGCTTCTATAGCAACTGGAGCTTCTGTAGCAACTGGAGACACTTGTTTTTTCATTAATGTCCTGCTGTGAGACATGAACAGAAGACCCTAGCTTTACTTTAATTGTACTGCCCAGAGATTTTTAACAAGGGATTGGGACCACCTTTATTATTGTAGAGGCCATGCTTCGAGCTGGCAGGAAGAGCTCTTACATGACTATTAAACAGTGTCACTTTATTCCATACTTGCATCCTATTCTCCCCCATGGTATGGAATAAAGTGACATAGGACGCAAGTTAGAGAATCACAGTTAGCCCACTGTTC
Organism: Elephantulus edwardii; assembly: GCF_000299155.1. NCBI lineage: Eukaryota > Metazoa > Chordata > Mammalia > Macroscelidea > Macroscelididae > Elephantulus > Elephantulus edwardii. Next base: position 797,889 of record NW_006399917.1, read on the forward strand.
CCTTATGTAATGATGCTGAGTGAAATATCTCAGTCACAAAAGGACAAACACTACATGGTGCCACTGTTGTAGAATGGGACTGACATCAGGGTTGGGGTGAGACTGAGAAAAACTGGATGAATTATGTATACTTCATTGAAACAGATGAGGGAGAGAATAGTTTAAAAGCAATAGGGTATTATGGTTATCTCAGGAGTCCAGAATGAAGATTGCATAGTGGAATGGACGGGGGGAGAAATGTATACCAATGAAGGAATTTTTCTTTTACTTTTCAAAGAGAGGAGCAAATTGGGGGGAAGGGGTGGGCAGGGAGAAAAGTGCAACAATGAATGGAAATCCAAAATCTCTGTAAATGTTCATTAAAATTAGTAAAATTTAAAAAAAAATAATAAAGTTTTTTAGAAAAATGCATGGAAGGGCTAAGCAAGTACATGGTTCAGGGATGGGGAAATGAGCACCACTGCTACTCAGTTCTTAACGTGTGTTAAATTGGTTACGTTGTGAATGACAAGTCAGTTCCATAATTTATCTCTTTCCAATGCCAGGGACAAGACCCACCAGCCCCTCCTGTCGACTAACTGTGTGTTATGGGAAGTGAAAATAGCTAAAATACCTTGCACGACCAAATGAACGAAGATGACCGGAGTACTCTTAAACTCATTAGACCTGTTTTAACGTTTGCATCTGCGATATGGGATACTGTTTTCACAAGCTTTTAGAAATTTCACTTGCAAGCTTATTTTTGCTTCTTGTGTTATCACCATTCCTATTTACAGTATATTTGAGTAAATGATATTAAAAATAAAGTTACATGGGGCTTTTTTGATTGTCCTAACCCTAAACATTCCATCCATTCTGTTTAACTGTGATCATACTTTTCTTTTTTGGTGGTGATTTATGGCTTGATTGAAAGGAAATTTGAAATTTCTGCATTTAAATATTTTAGATAGTTTTGATAGGCTTTAATTCTTTTTTTTGGTCTTTATATAAGATATTTATGAAGTTATTTGGGCTTATCTGAGATTGTATGAAAGAAAATTAGAACCATTCTGTATTTACATTTGCCATGATAATTTATTTGTGGGTAGCTCTTTACTCTTCTTGGGACTGTGATGACCATTTAAACATTTTACAAATTATAATTGAACTCTGTATCACCCACTATATCTGGTTTAATATGGCTAGAAGAAATGAAGAAGTTGCCTACCCAACTTGTTTTTTTACTCCCATTTCAAAATGTTGAATGTTAAGAAAACTTGAAATAAACATGATTGGTGATTGTGGTGGATGTTGAACAATCTGTTCTGTGGCTCGTGGAATCCACTGCATTAGCCTTAGGAGTGTTCGGGAAAGGAAGAAGAACAAATAGCTCTTTCTGCCTTTGCCGGGTATAAACCACATGGTCATCATTTAAGCTGTAATTTATTGTTAAAACTAGTGCCTCTCAGGACGCTGCTTTCTCTCTTAACACTTCCCTGTTGGAATGAAACTTTCCTGAAGCCTGTTTCAGTTACTGACACTTAAATGCCCAGTACTTTGTTATTTGAAAAAAAAAATTTTTTTTAAGTCTCTCATTAATTGTTTTGACTTTTTAAAACATCTTAATGAATTCTTGGTTTGTTCCACAAGAAAAGGAAGAAAAATAGCATTAGATTAAGTATCTTTCTCTCATCCCTTATCTCATTTCTCTCATGGTCACTGGATGGATTGGGTCAAGGATAAATATTAATATAAGTAAAGTTTTTAAATGTATGTAAAAGTGAAAGTTGAACTGCTTTGCTCAGTTTGAAAAAAGAAACCGAATACAAATGGCACGTACACACAAACAAATGTCTGCATGACCTATTGTGGAAATTTTCCTAGCAAGCTATGCAGATGACTTATGTGGGCCAGAAGATCTTTTGCTATGAATATAAGGAATGTCATCCCTAGATTAGTCTATCTTTTCATTGTTTAGATCTGAGAAATTACTTGTATGAATTGAATAAATTTCTCTTTATCAATGTACTGTTTAATAGAGTCGCTGACATACTCCTGGAGTATTTTTTCCTTCACTCTCACCATATTCTAGGACGTCATTTTATTACATAATCCAGTACTGACTGCTACTTCCTCTTACTATATCTTGGCTTTGTGCTCACCTCCTTGAAATAATTACTTGGGCTGATAGAGTGGTAACATAACACAGGTAAGTCAGAAACTGGATAAATGAACACCACAAAATAAAGGTTTTCCTCTCACTGTGACCTGCTAGAAGCCTTCCCAGCTCTGTAGCTGGAAACACATTTAATACAGAAAGGACAGGGACAGTATGAAATGGAGCTCAATTCAGATAGCATTTCACATTTCTGCCTTTGTACTCTGAACTTTAAAGACTTTCCCATACATCCTAACAATCTGTCCATTAAGCTGCTAGTCTTACAGTCTCTAAACTGCTAGGAAGCCAGTCTTTTTAAAACAGATACTGATGTGTATACTGAAATCTACAGCTCACAAATTGGCTTTAGTTTCAGAAGTTGCCATAACAGGGAAAGAGAGTGCCTGGTATTTTTTCTGGAGACCTGAAATCTGGATTATTGCTCAGCCTTCATTTCTGTCGCATATACTTAAATGGCATCCTGAATTTCAGCCTTTTCCTGTAGGAACCTACTTGCTTAGTAACTAAAGTTTCAGTGAAGTGTTCAGTTGTGTTTTTTTGCTGACAAATTTTCCCTGCATTCCTAAAAATGATAAGTGTATTGTACATAAGGCATCCTTGTTAACCTGAGACTGTGTGTTATTCTGTTTAATTCCTAAAACCTACTTGTGGCCTTTTTATTGAGGACACTATTAAATTATTATCTGGATTACAAACATTCATCTGAACTATGGGTCCCATCATTTTAATCTAGAACAAAGATACAACTATAGGTCTTAAATGATCTACAAATGTCATTTAGCCTTTGAGTCATTTCATGTCCTTTTATGCAAAACAGTGTTGTAGATTTTTTTTCTCTGTAGAAAAGAGTAACATTGAAAATGCTAAAGATGTTATCATATAACTATCCATCCACTATTCCATAGTCAACAGGTAGTATTTTATAACCTACAGAGATTTTTCTGAAGGAACTGTCAAGTACAGCTGGTCAGTGATTACTTTTAGTGTCTTTGTGGTTATATACTGTGATAATGTTTATGGAATTACAAATATCTTAACATTTTCAAAAGGAACAAGCAAGATTACCATTTAGAATCAAAGTCTGTCACTTAAAATGAGTATGTGCTAAAATTTGATCAGCTCAGTTTTAAGACACAAAACACCAACTTGGAGGAAGAGAGTTTACAGTTAATGATGGAATTTTTATTGCTGCACAACTCGGCTTAGTGTTAACATTATAATATTTCTAAATAAAAAAAAATCATATGTATCTGTTACCATGTCTATTTTGCTTTGTAAAAAGCAAAAGCGGTTTTGTGGTATACAAAATGTTAATTACTGTTTTTAAATGTTTAAATCATGCCAAACAAATCATGTGTGTGCCATCCAGGGTTTATTGTTAATATTTTCTTGAGTACTTGGATTGGGATAAAGGGCTTGTACTATGCACTTTTTACTAATGAATAAATAGAAATGTTAGTAACACTCTGTTTTCCGTTTGGCTTTTGTGGGAAGAGACACAGAAATCTTTTGCTCAGTGAAATGTTAACGTCCTTTGTTAAACAGCTAGTCTGCAAAACTTCCTAACCCACATGGAAGCTTTTCCTAACAGAGAACTTTGACATTTCAAGAAAAATATTTGCATAGTAGCAGTTAAGGTGAGAAACAGAGATTGTTAGCCCCAGGAAATCAGATTGCAGTTACATTTCTATGGTGATTATGTGGGGGGTTTTTTCTTCCTAGAACACAGGGACAATTAGATTTTTGTTTTGAAGGAATAACACCCCTTCATAGTCATTTGTTTGGGCAGGCATATATTCCCCCAAAATGTTTAAACATGTAAATTGAAACACACAAATGGAAATGTGTTTTTACGTTGTGACCTGTAATGTGCCCAGACATTAACATAAATAAAGATTATTGTACTGACATGTTGTAAAAATGGTTAAATTGCTCTGGCATGACTGTGTCAGTTTATGTGATGTAAATAAACAAGTCAAGTGTTCTTTAAAATAACAGCTATTTGTGAAAAAAGGCGTTTTCCTGGAGGCATTAATGTTTTCAATCTAAAGTTTATCGTATGTTACATATACATGTGTATGGCTGTCTCACTCCCAAGTAAAATGACCAGCTTTTGTTAAATGATTCTGCATTGCTAGTTTTCTTCTCTGAAAACAGAAATCGAGTAAGTTCTTTGCTTTCAATCTTTCACATGATGGTTTTCTCAGTTAAAGATCTCAATTTGTAGAAGTTTCCCCTACTCCTCCCCAAATATATGTTCCATAGATACTAACCGTGATTGTCTTTCAACTCAGATTTTATTAAACAAGCTATCAGTGTGACCTCTTGTGAGATTGAGGGAAGCCAACTGTGTTCAACAAACATTTCAGGAAGTGTTTGTTTGCTTATTGTTTAACTGTTTAGGTCTGCCCTAAAGGGGATACTTACTATTCAGGATTAGATTTCAGAAACCATTTAAATCACCAAGAGGATGAAGATTTGTTGAAAGGTGCTGAACGGCCAGTGTCTAAGATGTAGGGAATAGTCTGTGTAGGGATTAAGAACAGTATGTGTACTTTTAAGAATGAAGCAACTTTCATGTCAATACTTAATTACTTGAAGTCAAGTCTCAAAAAACTCATTGCTGTCAAGTCTGAACCGACTCGGCTGACCCTGCAGCGGGTTTTCAGAGGCTATTGGCAGCAGCATGACAGATGGAGAAGAGATTGAGATTGTTAACATTTTCAGCTAGCTTGGTTCTACAGTCAAGCACCCTTGACACCAGCAGTCAAAAAATCGAAAAACGATTTGGATTAGGAAAATCTGCTGTCAGAGATCTCTCCAGAGTGCTGAGAAGCAACGACGTCAGTCTAGAGACTAAAGTGCGCCTGATCAAGGCCCTGGTCTTTGCAATTACTTAATATGCATCAGAGAGCTGGACAATGACCAAAGATGACAAAAGAATTAGTGCCTTTGATTTGTGGTGCTAGAGAGGAGTTTTGAACATACCATGGACCACCAAGAGAACTAACAAGTCTGTCCTTTAAAGGGTGAAAACAAGCTGCTTCTTGGAGGCAATGATTTTGGATTCTGTCTCACATACTTTGGGCATATATAGCCAGGAGAGACCAGTTTTTGGAGAAGGATATCGTGCTTGGAAGGATGGAGGAACGGGACAGGAGAGAAACCCAGATGAATAGGATTGACACAGTAACTGGGGTAATGAACGCTGGTGTGTCGACAATAGTGAGACTGGCTTAGGATAGAGCAGGGCTCAGAGGTATTGTGTTTAGGGTGACTAGGAGTCATAGCTTGGCACAAATTGCATGGGGGGAGATTATCCATTTTTCTCCCAAAGAATGACTGGTGGATTCAAACTGTGTGGCTTTGGGTTGGCAGCGCAAATTCTTGCCCAGTAGGCCCACAGGCCTTACCAAAAATATGGTCTTGCTCTGGCTATACACTTGGACACTCCAGTGTGTCCTGATGATTTAATGAGTTCGTATGGCATTTCTTCATTAGAAAATGAGCAAAGTTGCTGTGAGTTGCAGTCGACTCAAGGGCACTGAATAACAGCAACCACTTAGTGGAAGTCCCTGTTGTTGCTTGGTCGCTGAATTGCCTCCGACTCATAGCAGTCCTTTATATGATGGACTGAAACCTTGCCCCAGTTCTGAGTCCTCACAATCCCCACTGGGCCTAGGCCCATTGTTTTATTCACTGTGTCAGTCCATCTTGCTGAAGATCTTTCTCACTTGCATGATGTCTTCTCCAAGGGCAATGTCCGTATGGGAGCTGAATGATGTACCTCTAACATCTTCACAGAAAATTTGTTCTCTTTATTTTTTTACTAATTTCTTATTAAAAAGAAGGAATGTATTTACAAACTGAAGAAAGTCCCCAAATTCAGGAAGGAAGAGAAGGGTAGGGAAGGTTAGGGAAGAGAAGGGTAGGGAAGGTTAGGGGAGGGAAGAGAAGGGTAGGGAAGGTTAGGGAAGGGAAGAGAAGGGTAGGGAAGGGTAGGGAACGGAAGAGAAGGGTAGGGAAGGTTAGGGAAGAGAAGGGTAGGGAAGGTTAGAGAAGGGTAGGGAAGGTTAGGGGAGGGGAGGGAGGGAGGAAGGAAGGAAGGAAAGAAAGAAGGAAGGAGTAAGTATGAGCATGCTCCCTTGGGCCAACCTCCATCCACAGAGACCCTGAATACCAGCCTATGAAGTCAGCCTTTGCCCTTTTTAATAATTTTTAAATTTTAATGGTAATTTTCATGAAAACTTACAGAAAAGTTATATTTTCATTGATTCATTGTTGCACAATTACCTCCCCTTCCCAAGTCGTCTTTGAAAAGTATCTCTTCTTCTGGACTGTTGTCATAATATCTAATCATATATTCCTTTTAAATGGTTTCTTTCATCTGTTTCAATTCAGTGTTCATTATCTATATCTATCCACTCCTTTCCTATTCTCCCAACCCCCCATGTTAGACCTGCTTTATAACAGTGATGCTATGTAGTATTTGTCCTTTTGTGACTGAGATACTTAGCATAATGTCCTCCAGGATGGCCCATGTTTTTTCAGTGCTGCATAATATTCTATTGTGTGGATATACTATAGGTTTGGGGGTTTTTTTTATCCATTCATTTGTTGATGGGCACTTGAACTACCAGGGTTCCTTGTGGGGGTTCCAGCTAATACCAACCCTCCATTGAGTGTCTGATGCTATAAATCTTTATGGGAGGAAATTGCCTATCTTTATCCTACAGAATGGTGGTGGATTTGAACCACTGACTTTTAGATTAGCAGGGTACAACAAGCAGCATACCGTAACACTAGAACTCTTACATGTTGTTGTTGTATACCATCACATTGGAACTGACCCTCCAGCAGGTTTTCAGAGGCAATACATTAAATGAGAAGAGATTGCTCATCTTTCTCCTAAGGAGCAGCTGGTAGATTAGAACTCTGTGTCTTTGGGTTGGCAGTGCAACTCCCTACCACTAAGACACCAGTGCCCCCCGGTTATTATAACAACTCCTTATCTGTTATGTTGTTGTTGTGTACCAGTGAGTCAGAACCTACCATAGCTGACCCCTCAGCGGGTTTTCAGAGGCAGTTAATAAAAAAATGAGGAAATTGCCTATCCTCCTGTGGAGCAGCTGGTAGATTTGAAACTCATGCCTTTGGGATTGGAGCACAATTTGTTACCACTAGGCCACCAGAGCTAGTCGTTTAGCAATTCAATTAGTGCTAAAGGAAGGGGCATTTTATGTTATCAGCTTCTAAAAGGCACCACAGACTTGGAACTGAAAACAGCACTCCTTGACAACTATATTGAACCTGAAAAATAAGGAGTAGGGGCTAGAGGCATTGGGGACCCTCACATCTCTCCAGGATAAACTTTTTCCAGAAATCAAAACCACTGATTTGCAATTTTTGTGGCCAAGAATATGGACATTTCACCACTATGGACCCTCCCCCTCCTTACAGCCTGTGCTCTTTAAAAAAAAACAACAAAAAAAAAACCAACCAAAAAAACAAAAACCCAACAAAACAAACACACAACTGTTTGGAAGGAAACACTGCCCAGTCTGTTTTTATCTATTACATATAAATCACATGGTATTAAAGGTCATCCTTTCAGGGTAAGCAGTTTTTTCAGCAGATTAATGGGCTTGTGCAACCATTGCTTAATTCCAGAACCATCAGCTTTAAAACATTTTCCTTTAATAGTCTATGTGTTTCCTACTGCCAAGGAGGCCCTTTAGAGTAGTGAGAGAAGACATTCACCCTGAAACCCACAGCGTCCCTTTTCAGCAGGAAGTAGCTAAGAGAATACGCCATCCCCTTTTCCTTATGAATCAGGGTGAAGTCTCTCTCAGGGAGGAGTGATAGGGAATGGCAAGGGACACACTGACAAAGGAGATTAATCAGAACTGGCTTTGACAAGCACTGTGGCAATTGGACAATTAAAACAGACATGGGGGGGGGAAAGAAGAACGAACTGGGGATGAGGGTGGAGAAAACAGTGCAACAATGAATGAAAACCCAAAATCTCTGTAAATGTTCATTAAAACTAATAAAATTTAATTAAAAAAACCAAACATTTTCCTTGCGTTTTGAATCCATTTGTGAAATACAACCATGTGACACCTTCCTACTGGCCGGAGCAGCCGTGGACTTTGTGTGCAGCCACCCAAGAGTCTGACCTCACAGCTGTCTGGACAGCAAGGCTAGGCTGCTTGGGGCAGGTCATAGGGGCCGAGGGAACCACACATCCACACATATCAGAGGCCTAGCGGCCAAATGCCCACGGGACAAAAGCCATCAAAGGCGAAGTGCAGGGTTTGGGCAGGCTGTGTGGACCAAGGCACACCTAGTTCTCCACTGGGAGCACCTCAGGGGACCACAGCCTCTTCCTGAACTAAAGATAGTGGGGTGTGGGTCGCCATAGAAGCTTGTAAGTGAGGTGGAGGGGAACATGGATGGACCTTGTGAACGTGTTTCCACTAGTTTCTCTGCCTCTCGTCTCCTCACGCTTGTAGGCCAAGAGACTTCCCACACAAACCTTTGTTAGATTTTTATCTAACAAACTTTCTTAAAGACCATTGTTGTTATGTGCTGTTGAATTGCTTGCGACTCATAGGGACCCTATGTACAATAGCTCTGAACCCTGCTCTGTTTTGAGCCAACCTAATTACCTCTGACAAATCTACTCCCATTGATTGCCCCAACCACTGAGTCAATCCATTTCATTCAGCATCTTCCTCTCTTGCTCTGTCCCTCCACCCTTCCAGGCATGATGTCCTTCTCCAAGGACTGGCCCCTCCTTGCAGCGTGCCCAAAGTATGTCAGACATAACCTCAGAATCCTTGTCCAGGGAGCAGCCTGGTTTCACCATCTCTAGAACGAACCTGTTTGTTCTCCTTGCCGTCCGAGGTATATTCCGTCCTCCTCTTCAACACCACAATTCAATTTTGTCACACACTGCACCTACATGACTGAGAAAAAAGCTGGTCATCTCAAACTCTCAGCATGCCCATCTTCATCCCACAGAATGGCTGGTGGATTTGAACTGCTGACTTTTCAGTTAACAGGGTACAACAAGCAGACATACCAAACCACCAGAACTCTTTTACATGGAGGTGTTATATGCCAATCAAACTGAAACTAACTCAGGTAACTCTCCAGCAGGTAGGTAGAGGCAGTAAATCAAAGGAGAGAAGCCTGTCTTTCTCCTGAGGAGTGACTAGTAGATTCGAGCCTTGTGTCTTTCAGTTGGCAGGCAACTCCTTATCACCAAGACTCCAGAGCTCCCTGGTTATTATAACAGATAGCTCCTTACCTGTCATATAGCCACTTGTTCATTCAAGTAGTGCTAAAGGGAAGGCATTTTATGTTAGCAAATTATGAAAGGGACCACAGACCTTGGACTAAATACAGTACTCCATGACTACAGTTGCCCCTAAATTACATGGATGGGGACCCAGAGGTGTTGGGGACATCTCACTAGTATAACTTTTATCTGAAAAAAATAACCACTTGCACACCCATGTTTATTGCGGCTTTGTTCGCAATAGCAAAGAGCTAGAAACAATCCAAGTGACCATCAACAAACGAATGGATAGAGAAGTTCTGGTATATTCACACAATGGAATACTATACAGCATTGAAAAACAAGGAACTAATGAAATATTATGCAAAATGGATGACCCTGGAGGACATTATGCTGAGTGAAATATTTAAGTCACAAAAGGACAAATACTGCATAGGGACACTGTTGTAAAACGGGACTGACATAAGGGTTGAGGGAAGACAGAGAAAAGGAGAATTTTCAATATTGCATTGAAACAGATGAGGGAGAGAACTGTTTAAAAGGGATATATAAATGGGTATTCTTGTTATTATAGAAGTCCAGAATGAAAGCTGCATAATGGAGTGGACTTGGGGGGAGGGGGGTGGGTAGGGAGAAAAGTGCAACAATGAATGACTGGAAACCCTAGGTCTCTGTAAACTTTCATTAAAATTAATTTTTTTAAAAAATAACCACTGATGTGCAATTCGCTTGACCAACAATATGGGCATTTCACCACTAAGGACCTGCACCTGTGTGCTTCGGTTTTTTCAAAATAATTATTTGGAAGGAAACACTGCCCAGTCTGGTTTTTTTCTATTACATATAAATAAAATGGCATAAAAGTCATATTTTTAGGGTAAACAATCACTTTTCAGTAGATGGGATTATGCAACCATTGCTTAATTCTAAAACAATCTGCTTTTAAAATTTTTCCTTGAGTTTCCAAGAAGCATCAATAAGTGACACCTGCCTATTGGCCAGTGGCACCTGTGCACTTGTGTGCAGCCTCCCCAGAGCCCAGCTTCGCAGCTGCATGGACAACAAAGCTCTGCTGCGTGGGGCAGGTTGTAGGGGCTGAAGGGACCACACGCTCAGACATCTCAGAGGCCTAGAGGCCAAAGTCCCGGTTAGGACAAAAGCCCTGAAGGCAAAGCACAGGGTTTGGGCAGGCTGTGTGAGCCAATGTGCACCGGTTCTCCACCAGGAGCACCTGGGGGGCCCACGGCCTGAACGACAGTGGGTATAGATCGCCATGGAAGCGAGGTGGAGGGGGAAGGATGCATGGATGGTTCCTGTGAGTAAGTTCCCACTAGCTTCTCTGCCCCCTCCTGTCTCCTATGCTTGCAGGCTCAGAGGCTTCTCACACGTGAAAGTTTGTTAGACTTTTATCTAATTATTCCTAAAGGCCATATTTTTGTTTGTTTTACTTTTTTTTTTGTCTTGCACCTGCATGACCATGCACCTGCATTGAGAGATTTTCACTGGCAACCACTTTTTAAAATCTGGCCCTCTCAAACTGTCAGCGTGATTCTGTTGTTGTTGCTGTTAGGTTCCAAGCTGCTTCCATGCAGAGTGATCGATCCGATATTGAATAGAACTAAACATGGCTGGTCCTGCACTGCCCTCACAGGTTTTGTTATGCCTGAGCCCAGGGCTGTAGACATTGTGTCAATCCACCTCCTTTCTCTTTTTCCTACCTTCTACTTTACTGACCATGATGTCTCTAGAGACTGGGCTCTCTGATATGTCCAAAGTGTGGGAAAGGAAATCTCTACCCTCCACCCTTCTAAGGAGCACTCTGGTTGTATGTGGTTCCAAGACAGATGTGCCATTCTTCTGGCAGGCTACGGTGTCTCTCTTACACTCATTACCATCAAGTCAGAACCCACTGACCCTCCAAATGATTTGCAGAAGCTGTAAATCTCCCAGGAGATGGCCCATCTATTCTCCTACAGAGCTGCTGGTCGATTTGATCCACTTGCCTTTGTGTTGGTAGCACAGATCCTTACCTGCTAGGCTACCAGAGCTATTAAAATCATTCCTCAAAAGCATCATTAAAAGTTGTCATTGTTATTATTGTTGTTAGGTGCCATCCAGTCAACTCTGATAACCCTGTAAACAAAAACTGCCCAACCCTGCACCATCCTCACAATGTTTGTCGTACTAAAGCCCAATGTTGATTTCCGTCAAGATCGCATTCCAACTGACTGAGGGGTGGTTGTTTTTTCTCTGACGTTTTACTTTCCCAGGCATGATGTACTTTCCCAGGGGGCTGAGCCAAAGTATGTGAGATGAGGTCTTACCATCCTTACTTCAAAGGAACAGTGGCTGTACTTCGTCTAACACAGATTTATTAGTATATTCAACATTCTCTGCCAACACCACAACTTAAGGGCCTGTTCTTCAGTCTTTCTTATTCATTGTCCGAATTTCACATGAAAATACTGTGACTTGGGATGGGTGCACCTGAGTCTTTAAAGTACAATCTTTGATCCTGAGCATTTTAAAGAGGTCCTTGGCAGCGAATCTGCACAATTCATCATTTTATTTCTTGGCTGTTTCTTGATTGTGGATACAGTAAAATGAAATGACTGACGACTTCAATCTTTTCTACATTTATCATGATTTTGCTTATAGTCACTGTAACAAAATAGAACTGAGCAACACGGAACCATTTCAAGAAGTCAGTTGTGATCGAGAGCTAATGAACAAGTCCAGGGCGCACTGAAGGCATTTGGGAGTGGAAGAAAGACTCCAGACATTAATCGAAGACCAACAGACTGTTTGAACAAACAGATGTATCCCAGGACATGCTTGGAATATAGTCAGCTGCCCACTAACTGCTGTTGTTGTGTACCATTGAATCAGAATCAACCTACAGCTGACCCTCTGGCTAATTTTCAGACGCAGTTAATCACAAGTGGTAGTCCTCCATATTTCTTGACACAACTTGGTGAGCACATCTAGGGCAGCATCTGTTAGTTGAAATACATCAATTTGTATACCATCCATTCCTGGGGGCCTTATTTTTTGCCAATTCCTTCAAAGCAGCTTGAACTTCTTCCTTCATCACCTTAGGCTCTTGCTCATATATTGCTTCATTAAATTCTTCTGTGTAAGTTAATTCCTTTCAGTACAGTGACTCTGTATATTCTTTCCATCTCCTTTTTAATGCTTCCTGGATCATTTAATATTATGCCCAAAGTATCCTTAAGTACAGCAACTTGAGGTTTGAATTTGTTCTTTAGTTCTTTGAGCTTAAGAAATGTTGAGCGAGTTCAGCTCTTTTGACTTTCTGACTCCAACTCCTTGCATATTTCATTGTAGTACTTTACTTTGTTTTCCCATGCTGCCTTTGGAAATCTTCTGTTCAGCTCTTTATATCTTTAGTTCTTCCCTGTGCTTTGGCTTCTCGGCACTCTAGTGCAATATTCAGAGTCTCTTCTTACATCCATCTTGGTCTTTTCTTCCTCCTCTATAATAACCTTCTGCACTCTTCCTGGATGATAACTTTGATATCTTCCCACAACTCAACTGGTCCTTGCTCATTGGTATTCAAGGCCTCAAACCCATTCCTGAGATGACCCTGACATGTTCCTGAGATGACCCAATAGTGAACATTTTGAAAAGCAATATTTTCAATTGGTTCATATGTATGTGAAAGTTAGATAATGAATAATGAAGACCAAAGAAGAATTGGTGACTTAGAATTGTGGTGTTGGCAAAGAATGTCGAATATTTCACAGACTGCCAAAAGAACAAACAAAAATCTTGTCTTTCCAGAGGTGCAACCCAAGAGCTCCTTGGAAGCAAGTATGGTGGAACTTTGTCTCACGTCCTCTGGTTAATGTTATCTGAGTCAGTCCATGGAAAAGGACATAATGCTTGTAAAGGTAAAAAGTCAGCAGAGGAACAGAAGACCCTCAACTAGCTGGATTAACATAGTGACTGCCAGCAATGGGTGTAAGCACAGAGGAGACTGAAGGTGGTGCAGGCTTGGGAAAGGTTTCTGTCCAGTGTCCATACGGTCACTCTGAGTTGGAATAAATATGATGGCATTGAATAAGAACCACAGAGACTCTATTCCATCTTTCACTGAGGATTAAATTTTGCTCTAGATTCTCTTGAGAAAGAGGATCATCCTTGGATGAGTGTAAAAAACCAACCCAAATCAGTGCAGCAACATAGTATCTAAGAAGAAAAATGAACAAACAGTGGTTCACAGCTGCAAGTCTAGATTCTGCCTGCTGCATACTCACCAAAAGTGGTTATAAAATCACAGTGAACCTACTTCCCAGATCTTGACTTTTATTATGTTGTTAGGTGCCTTTGAGTTTATGACCTATAGGAACCCTATGAACAACAGATCTGAACCCTGTCCAATCCTTTGCCATCCTCACACTTCCTGACACACTACAACCCACTGCAGCAATCACTGGGTCAATCCTCCTGGTTGAGGGTCTTCTTTGCCTTTTCTGACCCTATGCCTTTCTGAGCATTATCCCTCTTAAAGGACTTGCTCCTCCTAGCAATATGCCCAAAGCTAAGCCTCATCATCTTTGCCTCAAAAGAGCACTTTAGCTTCACTTTCTCCAAGACATATGTTTGTTCTTCTGAAAGTCCATGGAGTGTTCAGTGCTCTTCTCCAACACCACAGCTCAAAGGCATCAATTCTTCTGTCATCCATATTCACTGTCCAGCTCTCAGATGCATATAGAAAATAATCAGAAAGACCATGGCCTTAATCATATGCACCATAGTTCTCAAACTGGCATCATTACTCCTCAATAATTTGGAGAGATCCCTGACTGCAGACTTTCCCATTGCAGTAAGTCTGACTGCTGATACCAAGGATGTTGATTGTGGATCCAAGTGAGACAAAGTTGTTGACAGTTTCAATCTTGTCACAGATTTTTTACTTTTTAAAAAAATTTCAATGAACATTTACAGAGATTTTAGATTTCCATTCATTCATTGTTGTACTTTTCACCCCACCCACCCCACCCCCACCCCCAGTTAGATTTTTAACTTTTTTTAAAACTGATATCTCAGCAAGTTTATAGAGAACTTGGATTTCCATTCATTCATTTTCCTTCCTGCCCAACCCTCCCCAAATAGTTTTCTCTTTGAAAAAAAAAATAAATTCTTTCATTGTTGTACAATCCCCGCTCCAGTTCACCTTACTATGCAGCTCTTATTCTGGACTGTTGTCATATAAATAATACCTAATCATATATTCCTTTTAAGCAGTTTTTTCCCTCATCTAGTTCAATGCAGTGTACATTATTTATCTCCTCTTCTCTTAATTTTCCCCCAACACTGATGTCAGTCTTGTTTTATAACAGTGGCATTATGCAGTATTTGTCCTTTATGAATGATATTTCACTCAGTGTAATGTCTTCCAGGGTCACCCCTTTTGTATAATATTTCCTTGTTTTTCAGTGCTGCATAGTATTCTAATGTGTGAATACATCACAGCTTCTCTATCCATTCATTTGTTGATGGGCACTTAGGTTGTTTCCATTGCTTTGCAATTGTGAACAACACAGTAATAAACATGGGTGTGCTTGAGTGGCAGTTCTAATTTCTTTAGGATATATTCCCAGTAGTGGAATTGCTGGGTCAAATGGGATTTCTATTTCCAACTTTTTGAGAAAGCACCACACTGCCTTCCATTGTGGTTGCACCATTTTACACTCCCACCAACAGTGAATAACGGTTCCAGTTTCTCCATAACCTTGCCAGAATCTCTCGTTTGCTCCTCTGTTAAATTTTGCTATTCTTACTGGGGTGAGATGATATCCCATACTTGTTTTGATTTGCATCTCTCTTAGAGCTAGGGATTTTGAACATTTCTTCATGTGCTTGTTGGCCATCTGAATGTCTTCTTTGGTGAAGTGTCTGTTCATAGCCTGTGCCCATTTTGCAAATGGGTTGTTTACTTTATCTTGTTCAGGTACTCGAGTATTCTATAAATTCTCGATATAAGTCTCTTATCAGACATGCCATTCCCAGATATTCTTTCCCAATCTGTGGCTTTCCTTTTTACCCTGTTGGAGAAGTTTCTTGATGTGCATAGGGATTTGATTCTTAAAGGTCCCATTCATTTATTTTATCCTCTCCTGGTTGTAGGTTTTCAAGTGTGCTTAGACTGTTCATGTTGTAGATTAGGGCTTCTAGAGTTCTTCCAAGCTTTTCTCTGATTAAGTTTATAGTCCTTGGTTTTGGTCCTAAGTCCTTGATTCACTTTGAGTTGGGTTTTGGGTATAGTGTGAGGTGTGGGTCTTACTTGAGATTTCTGCAGTTTTCCCAATTTTGCTACCACCATTTGTTAAAAAGACTGTCATTTCCCCACTTAACTGATTTCATCTCCTTGTCAAAAATCAGTTGACCATAGGTAGATGGGCTGATTTTTGGGTTCTCAATTCTATTTCATTGATCTGTGTGTCTGTCATTGTACCAGTACCGCACTAGATTTTTCACTTTTATTATGTTGTTGTTGTTGTTATGTGCCATTGAGTCACCAGCAACTCATAGCGACCCTATGTACAACAACCCTAAACTCTGCCCTATTCGGTGTCAATCTCACTATCTCCAACACACCTA
>NW_006399917.1:814289-819611 GCF_000299155.1 Elephantulus edwardii
CGCCAATGTAGCCATGCTTCATCATCACGGTCAGGAACCGCACGATGACTTTGGAGCACGGCCTGATGAGAACCTGGCGCTTGCCTCTCTTCTCGGCATTGTTGATGCTCTTGAGAGCGTCGGCCAGGACGTTCATGCGCACCATTGTGGCAGCACGGAAAGATGGCGGAAAGGGATTGGTCCGTCTTTGCAACAAGTCCAAACTATGTCAGATGAAGCTTCAGAATCCTTATCTCCAAGGAGCAGCCTGGCTTCACCCTCTCCAGGACAAAACTGTTCATTTTCTTAGTAGTCCATGTTATATTCAATACTCTTCTCCAACACCACAACTCAAAGGCATCAATTCTCCCTCTATCATCCCTAGTCATTGTCCAGCTCTCTGATACATAGCAAGTGATTGCAAAGACCATGGCATGTATCAGGCACACCTTAGTCTCCAGACTGACATCTTTGTACTTCAGCACTTTAGAGAGGTCTCTAACCACTGACTCTCCCATTGCAATATGTTTTTTTTTTAATTTCCTGACTGCTGGTGTCAAGACTGTGGAGCCAAGCAGACCAAAATGGTGAACAATCTCAAGCTCTTCACCATCCATTATGATGCTGCCAATCAGCCCAGTGGTAAGAATATTTGTTTTCTTGATATTGAGCCTCAATCCATACTGAAGACTGCAATCCCTGGCCTTCCACAGCAAGTGCTGCAGGTCCTCCTCAGTTTCAGCAAGCAGGGTTGTGTCATCTGCATAACACAGATTGTTGATGATTCTTCCTCCAATCCTGATGCCTGCCACATTTCTCCAAATAGAGCCCAGCCTCCTGGATAATTGGTTCTGCATAAAGATTGAAAAGGTATAGAGACAGGATATAGCCCTGGCATACACCCTTCCAAATTTTGAACCATGCAGTGTTTCCTTGCTCTCTTCTGACGACTGCCTCCTGATCCAAGTATAAGTTTCTCATTAGCACGATCAAGTGTTCTGGGATTCCCATTTTTCTCAGAGTTAACCACAGTTTGTTATGATCCACACAGTCAAATTCTTTGCATAATCAATGAAATGAAGATAGATATTCTTCTGGTACTCTTTTCTTTCAGCCAAGATCCATCTAACATTAGCTACAATATCCCTAGTACCAGCACATCAACAGAGAACTACCAGAAGTGCAGGCTGGGTTTAGACAGGGTTGTGGTACTTAACTCCCAATAAAAGGAATCAGGACTCTTGGAAGATATTGACTGTGTCTAAGAAATATAGAAGATGAGCCTAGAGTAACCTGTAGTGCTGGAAACTAAGGAAGAATTCAGAAAACAAATAAGCTATACTGC
Source organism: Elephantulus edwardii (assembly GCF_000299155.1). Lineage (NCBI taxonomy): Eukaryota > Metazoa > Chordata > Mammalia > Macroscelidea > Macroscelididae > Elephantulus > Elephantulus edwardii. The sequence goes on from NW_006399917.1 coordinate 815,614, forward strand.
TGGGGCTTATGTCAAAGGAACACAAGCATTAACTGAAAGCACTCTCAATGGCTAAAGCTGAAACAATTTAAACATCCAAATAAAGTCACATTGCATTATAACCCAAAGTTTAAGATAAATGTCCATCAGTAAATATCAGTATAAACAAAAGAAAGGAAGAGACAAGTCTTTCATGCAGAAAAAATCCAAAGAATTTCTTTGGAATAATTTTTAAGGACATACTCTGCCATCAATGAGGTGACACATAACTCTCTTCCATACATTAAGTGGAGGCTGGTCATGACTTCTTTAGAGAGAATGACTTTACAGTGGAGAAACTGATAAACACTAACTCTTCCTGACTCATGATTAACATCAACAGTTTTAACAATGGGGATAACATATACCCCTGATATTATGCAATGTAACTGACACTCCACTTATGAAGCTTTCCTCACAAAAATTGTAACCCCAGACTAATAATGACAAAGCAGACAGTACCCATGAGAAAAACACCAGGCAATCCTTCCCATGAGAAAAACATCAACTCTACCACTGTCCAAGGTCGGTGATTATAATCAGCGGCCCTCAGGCCTAGTTCAAACTGGGTTTTTTTGTGAAACCTTCTAGGTGGTATAGCACTGCTCTGTGCACTGCATTGCTGTATAGAGGTAATTCATGGTTGCTGTGATGCTAAAGACTTTTTTGGTCAAAAACACTGTTTTTGACACTGATGCGCCAAATGTGATAATGGTTACCCATGGTGAACAGTGTTTGGCAGAGCTTCCAGATTTAAACAAGCTTGGAAGCCGGAGTGACATCCACTTCCAAAATGGCTTGCCTTCAGAAACTATGAACAGTGCTCAGGTCTTTCGTTCATGACTCAATGGCACCTAAAAACAACTGCTGCATAGTCGAGGATGTTCTATACAATAACAGGCTAGTGTACCTCAAAACTGTCAAGGATAGGATGAGTTTCAAACACACTGGGCTAAGTGAAATAAACTTGACACAAAGAATATGAGTCTACTTACATGAAACAACAAGAACAAGTTCATAAAAATAGAAAGTATGTTAAGAGTTTACCAGGGATGGAAAGAATGGGAAGTTATTGCTGAATGGATACAGAGTTTCTGTTTGGAAGTAAGTGGCAGTGAAAAAACACTTCAGAGTGAAATGTGAAACAACTCTTCAAGTGTAAATAATGACACTGACTTGTCCACTTAAGAATGGTTCAAAAGGACAAACTTTATAGATAATTTTTCAATTATTTGATAAGCTTGACTCTATGAAGAAAACACCTCCTTCAACAAGCTGATTACCTCCTGGTGCATACTTTAGGTGTGGCAAAGAGGGTCACTGGACTAAACACTGCCCTAGCCCTCACCCTTGACATGGCCTTGCCCTATCTGTGGGACACTGGGCCATTCGTAGGCCAACTACATTTCCATGCTTAGCCGTGGGAGGACAGCCCCTCCACCAAACCTGGTCCCCATCCTGGCCAACCTTTTAGGCCTGGCTGCTGAAGATAGAAGATGCCCAGGTTCAATGACCCCCATCACCGTTGCAGAGGTCAGAATAACCCTTGAATAACTGCTTGAAGCAGCTGACAAGTACTCCAGGAACATGCAAACTGCTGCATACCCAAACCCTCGCCTAAAAGTCTAGACTAGAAAGATAGAGTCTCCTGGGAAACTCTGTCCTTATCAAACGACATGCACCTAAACCTCTTCAACTGTGCCGGGATTGACTTTATACAGTTGTCCTGACCACCCCCACCGTGGTTAAGGATAAAAGAAATGACCAAATTGAACCAGCTGCTGTATTCTCCTCTGGCTACTGGTCCTGAGCCATGCCAGTCCAGCCTCTGAGTCTCAGATCTTTGCCCCTGTTCAGCAAGGAGTAGCCAGAATGAACATGTCACCTTTTTTTTTATCCACTAAAGAGGCTGGGATGTCAGGCCATGACCAAGGTCAAAGGAGAACAAAGGATTCAAGGAATATCAACATGTCCACAAAGGGCGTTGTTGTTGTTGTTATGTGCTGTCGAGTCCTTTTCGACTCATAGTGACCCTATGCACAACAGCCCTAAACCCTGCTCTATCCCGCCCCAACCGCACTGCCTCTGACACACCCATCCCGATTACCCCAGTCACCGAATCAATCCATCTCATAGAGGGTCTTCCCCTCCTGCGCTGTCCCTCCACCCTCCCAAGCATGATGTCCCTCTCCAAGGACCCGTGCCTCCTAGCAACATGTCCAAAGTATGTCAGACGAAGCCCCAGAATCCTTGCCTCCAAGGAGTAGCTTGGTTTAATCCTCTCCAAGATGAATCTGTTTGTTTTCCTGGCAGTCCATGGTACATTCAGTACTCTTGTCCTCCCTAGTCATTGTCCAACTCTCTGATGCATAACAAGCGATTGCAAAGACCATGGCCTATATCAGGCGCACCTTAGTCTCCAGAGAGACACTGTTGCTCCTGAGTACTTTAGAGAGGTCCCTAACAGCAGACTTTCCCATCGCGATATGCTTTTTGATTTCCTGACTGCTGGTGCCAAGAGTGCTGACTGTGGAGCTGAGCAAACAGAAGCTGTGAACACTCTCAATCTCTTCACCATCCATCCTGATGCTGCCAATTGGTCCAGTGGTGAGAATCTTTGTATTCTTGACATTGAGCCTCAGTCCATACTGAAGGCTGCAGTCCTTGACCCTCCGCAGCAAGTGCATGAGGTCCTCCTCAGTTTCAGCAAGCAGGGTTGTGTCATCTGCATAACACAGATTGTTAATAGATCTTCCACCAATCCTGATGCCACACTTCGCCTCATAGAGCCCAGCCTCTCGGATAATCTGCTCTGCATACATGTTCAAAAGGTATGGAGACAGGATGCATCCCTGGCGTACACCCTTCCCAATTTTGAACCATGCAGTGTTACCCTGCTCTGTTCTGACTACTGCCTTTTGGTCCAAGTACAGGTTTCACATTAGCACAATTAAATGTTCTGGGATTCCCATTCTTCGCAGAGTCAGCCACAGTTTGTTATGATCCACACTGTCAATTGCCTTTGCATAATCAATGAAACACAGATAGACATTCTTCTGGTATTCTCTGCTTTCAGCCAAGATCCATCTAACATCAGCAACAATATCCCTAGTACCACGACCCCTTCTAAACCCAGCCTGGACTTCTGGCAGTTCTCTGCTGATGTGCTGTTCTAATCGTTTTTGGATAATCTTCAGTAGAATCTTGCTTGCATGTGAAATCAATGACACTGTTCTGTAGTTTCCACACTCAGTTGGGTCACCTTTCTTTGGAATGGGAACAAATATAGATCTCTTCCAGTCAGTTGGCCAAGTGGTTGTTCTCTAGATTTCTTGGCACAACTTGGTGAGCACATCCAGGGCAACATCTGTTATCTGAAATACTTCAATTGGTGTGGACAACCTCAACTACCAAGGAGTGCCCCTTCCCCCCCAGAAGACTACCCACCTGGCTAAACCACAATGGAATCTCCCTCTCTTCCCTCCCTAAAGACCCTTACTGTAAAACCTGCCCTAATCCACTTGAGGGTTTGATATTTCCATGGTCTGTCCCTCTGCCTGTTTCTCTCTCTTCAGACTAAGGAATCCCACCTGGGTGACCCCTTAATAAAGCTTCTTTTGCTTCCAAACAACAACAACAAAATACTATGGCATCAAGATTGGAGGAAGACTCATCAATAACCTACGTTATGCAGATGACACAATCTTGATTGCCGAAAGTGAGGTGGACTTAAAATGGTTGTTGCAGAAGATCAAAGAATATAGCCTTCACAACCTAAGTGCCCATCAACAAAGAAATGGCTAGAGAAGCTGTAGTATATTCGCACCATGGAATACTATGCTGCATTAAAAAACAAGGAACTCATGCAATATTACTCAAAATGGCTGACTCTGGAGAACATTATGCTGAGTGAAATGTCTCAGTCACAAAGGGACAAATATTGCATGGTGCCACTGTTGTAGAATGGGACTGTCCTTGGG
>NW_006399917.1:826701-839423 GCF_000299155.1 Elephantulus edwardii
TGGTGGATTTGAACCGTGCACCTCTGGGATTGCAGTGCAGTTTCCTGCCACTAGGCCACCAGAGCACGCCTCAATTTATTATTGTTATGATACATTATTACATTTTTGTTTTTAAAATATTTTTATTGTCATTTAGGTGGAAGTTTATGGAACAAGTAGTTTTCCATTTAATAATTCATGTACATTTGTTTTGTCCTTCACAAAAGACAAGTTTTATATAAAATTATTATTAAAAGGAGCTAAAGAAAGGTTTACACACAGAGAGAATCATTCCAGTATAGTTACGAGGAGAAAGCAGGGGAGGAGGAGAAAGAAAATTAATTAATAGATTACAAATACTAATTAAGCAGGGAAAAACAATATGGAATGAATGGACGATCACACATTGTAGGTAGTTTAAGTCATACCCACCGAAAAAATGTGCATGAATGAATGACTGAAATAGCAGTGCACTCTGTAAACTTTCATTCAAACCACAATTTTAAAAAGTTTATTTCTGGAGGTGGACCAACAAGATGGATTAACACAATGACAATGGGCTTGGGCATGACAAGCCACGACAATGATGTAGGATAGGGCAAAGTTCAGATATTATTCACAGATTGTTCACAGGGTCGCTGTGAGTCATAGGTGAATAGACAGCATATAACACCACCCACTAGGACTCACCCAGAGGGTCACAGGACTCCAATGTGTCTGTGCTCTCATAGTGAATTTGCAAAGAGGTATCTGCAGCCGGAAAGGAGAGGGGAAGGGGGCCTTCTGTGTTCCTATCTTAACCATTTCTGTTACCAAAATTAAAAGAAACTGCAAAATGGTTTTTATTACTTATTGTCACAGTAACTTAAATCTATGTATGCTGCTGTTGTGTGCTGTCAGGTTAAAATCAAATCACAATTAACCCTCCAGAAAGTTTCAGAGGTTGTAAATCACCCAGGAAAAGACTACTTGTATTTTTCCCATGGAAATCCCAGCTAGTGGGATGTGAACTGTCTGCTTTCAGAATGGGAACACAGCTCCCACTAGGCTAGAGAGATTCCTAGATCATGTATCAAGCTAAACAACAACAAAAAAATAGGATTATGAGTCATGGACCATGCAATAACTTGCTTTTATCTATCTCTCCAACTGCCTCTCCAAATTACTGAGGAGCAGTGATGCTAATTTGAGGACTAAGGGGTGCTTGATTCAGACCATGCTCTTTTCAATCACTTGCTATGCTTCTGAGAGTTGCACAATGAATAATGAGAGGAAAAATTAATGCATTTGAAATGTGGTGTTGGAGAATACTGAATATCCCATGAATCTGACAGAATAAACAGGTCATACCTTGAGCTGGATCTGACCCTGACTGGGGAGAGCTGAGTGCTGAGTCTTGGGAGCCCCTGCCAGCCACCTGCACCTTTGGACAGTGGGTGGGCCACTACTCCTCACTCAGACCACAAAATGCAACCCCTTCCCCTACAATCCCATCCTGCGCTATTGCAAGGGGTAGGGAAGCTCATCCCCTCCCCCCAAGAAGCCATGTCACTGAAAAGGCCTGGGTGTGTGTGGTGGTATATGGCCCTCTCCCCACCAGGCGCAAAGGGGAACACCCCCTTCCCCAGGTCTTTTATTTGTTTAAGTTATGTTTGCACAAATGACTCTTTTATATTTGACTTCATTGCCTCCCTTCTTAAAGCCAGCAGGCTCAGTTTACAAACCTGTGAGCTACTGTTGGTTGCTGCCCTCCTTCCCAGTGAAAGGTACAAAGCAATAAGCATCATGCATCCTCCCCTCATCCCTCCAACACCCCTGCCTCTGGCTCAGGTTGCTGAAAGCACAAATCCCTTCTTATCTCTGTCCCCAGTTTTGAGACACAGAGACTCATTTCAAGGTATAGCTAGGATACCCTTACTTTCCTCTGGGATTATAAAAAGGGGATAAGGGAGCAAAAGAGCCCTCTGGGCCTCTCCCATACACACTACACTGCCCCTTCTTCCCACCCCCACCCCCCCATCAAAATGCTCAGAGACATTGTGATAATGTGACTGAGGATTATAAAACGTGGTCCAACCGGAGCTGCCAAGATGACCAGAAGTCCAGGGGCTGCCTCCTGCCTTTTCTTTTGTAAAGACAAGACCCTTGGGAGTTTTAATTCTGTTTTGTACTTCCCCTGTGGGGCCTCCACTGCTTTTCTACGGGAGACACTCTTAATTTAACAGACGAGAATATTTTGAAATTCTGAAAAAAAAAATAAAAATAATAAAACAGGTATGTTTTGGAGAAGGTGCAGCCAGAGTGCTCCTTGGAGGCAAGGATGGTGAAGCTTTGTCCCACATATTTGGGGTGTGTTGCTAGGAGGGGCTATTCATTAGAGAAGACATAATGCTTGGGAAGGTAGAGGGTCAGCAAAGGAGAGGAGGAAGGCCCTCAATAAGGTAGACTGACAGTGACTGAAGCAATGGGTCAAGTGTGTCAGACATTGTGTGGTTGGCACATGATAGGACAAGGGTCAGATCTTTGTTCATAGGGTCCCTGTGGGTCATTCTCACCGCGACAGCACCTAACAACAGCCTCTGAGTTTTGGAAAAAGGAATTTCATTTTGCATCACTGACACATAACAAACTGCACATAAATGTTCACTAGTGAATACATTTAATTGCACAGACTGAGCGAAGCCTACAAATTCTAGCACACATTCTACAAGCAACAGCTGTGGGGTTTTGTTGTTGTTGTTTTTAGCCAAATTAACAAAGTTTATTTCAAGTTCGAACCCGGGCTCCCGCGTGCTGACACAGCAGCATCCACCCGAGAGCCCAACAGCTGTGTTTAATCCAACAATTTTAAGCTGCCATCATGATTCTATCAAGACGACACCCATTTCTAGGGCATTTTAATGTCTTTATAAACTCTTATTAATCACTTCCACATGACGTCTTAAAAATATTTAGCTTTAAGTACAGATTATGTCACCTGCCGTAATATTTATTTAACAAGGAAAACAAAAAAGCCTATGCTTGGCTTTTTTCCTCTAAAATGACCCCCACGTGGAGCAAGAGGTACAGAACTGGTTTGCATATTCGAAGTTGGCAAGATCCACACCAACGTGTTACTCTAATTATTTTTTATTTTTTTTTTTATGGAACGCTTCACGAATTTGCGTGTCATCCTTGCGCAGGGGCCATGCGCTCCAATTTTAGCATATGTGCTGCCGAAGCGAGCACGTGTTACTCTAATTTAACATCACTATACACAGGGCACCTGTTAGGTGCCTCTCACAACCCAGGAGGATTCTTGGCGGTCCTGTGAACAGATCTGTGCAGTCCTCAGGATCTCCGACACGATCAAGCCCACTGGGGCACTCACAACATCAATCCATCTCCTTTTGGGTCTTCCTCTCTTTCTCTGACCTCCTGACTTGCCCAGCATAGCACTTCCATGACGCATTTTCACTGCCATGTATCAGGCACTACAGACCCTGAATCTGGCAGACAATGTATCTGGGAAACATGCCTGGAGGGCGTGGAGGTTTGATTCTCTTCCCTGGAGGCAGGGCGGGGACACTAACTGGTCCAGTCATGATGGGACTGAGCATCATCCAGACACTAATTCCCAGAAACTGCGGGCTGGGAGGGATGACTAACCCTGGGGTAGCGGGCCCGCAGGCCTGGAGAACTCTGTGGACCTGGAGGAGGGTGGGTGGGGCGCAAACTACCCACCAGGATTGACCCGCAGTTTGTAGAGCTGGAAGGCCAGTCCAGTCCTTCCTAATGGGGAGAACGGATGGGGAGCCAGAGCCTCTAGGCAGCCTCAGACCGTGAGCAGGGAAGTCGTACCGCGAACGCTGCTCCCTTCTCCGCGCTGACTGCTAGCCACCCAAGGGGCCGCTGGGAACGGACAACCTCCTCCCCACTTACCCACAGACAAAAAAAAGGCCTATTCCCTCCTAGCGTCCCCCACCTCCGCTCTTAGCGTCTAGACGCGCGCGCTGCACACCCCAGCGACGCTTACGGCAGGGGCGGGGCCGCCGAGCTGGCCGGCGACCATTGGTCCAGGCTCCGCCCGGGGCAGGGCCTGCCGCTGCCGGCAGCGCTAGCCCCGCCCCGATGCCCCGTCCCCGGGCCCTGCAGGAAATAGTCTCCCGGCTGCGAGCTGATGTCTGGCGGGAGCTGGAATTGGGATGTGGCTGTGGGTTGGGTCTGGGAGGGCCTGGCTGTAGGGGAATGAAGCCTCCGCCTTCCCCAGCTGTTGAAACCTTTAAATACCGCGCGGGGGCCCGGGCTCCCCCAGTCGCAGTCAGCATCCTGCCAGGCAGTGGATATCAGGCCGAGTAAGGCGCGGTTGCAAAATCTGCGGCCCAGAGGGAGGTGCTGCCGGTGTAGCCCGGACAGGAGTAGCTGCCACATTCGGGGCTGGAAGTGGGTAAGCGCCTTCGCAGGACCGGCCCTGCCGCCGGGATGCTGCGGGTTCCAGCGGGCTGGGCAGGGAGCGGCGGGGGCGTGCGCGCTGCTTCCGGGCGCGCGCTGCGCGGGTCTCGGCCTTCGGGTCTCCTCTCCCGGGCGCAAGGCGGACATCGCCTTTGCGATCTGCAGCCCTGGGGATGATTTCACTTGGGCTTTTCCTTCCAGACTCTCGAGGCTTCACCGCTTCTCTTTCTGCTTTGATTTATTTTGTGACTTGTAGCAAGATGGGATTCTCCCATCGCCTTAGAAAGCCAAATGCCTACTGTGGAAAGCGGTTCTGGTTAGGGGGAAACCCCATTTTGGCCTTGGAATTAGACCCTTTTGTGTTTAGAGCCTGCTCACCTGAGGGGCTGCTGCTTCCTCGTTGCTCTGGCCGCCCCTCGTTGACCAAAGGAGAAAACCAAGCCAGTAAAACCCTTAAGGGTGAAATCCTAAAATGTATGGTGACATTAGTGCGAGTTGTTCTGCAATCACTGTTTCCTGTTAGGGGACGGAATTTTGTGAACTTCAGGAGTGTGCGTGTGAGAGAGAGACACAGAGACAGAGAAAAAGAGACAGAGACTATATTCTTTTATGTAGCTTGAAGAAGACAGTTTGAAGTAGGCTTGGTACTTGTAGGACACGATGAGGGGTTCATGGATAAGGGGGCTCTTCGTAGGGGTACAGAGAAGTAGCTGTCCTGTGCATAGGCCTTCCATTGACTCACTTCAGACACAGTGAGCCATTGACTCTTCAAATTCCCTATGAAATGGACAACAGTGGTCTGGTCTGTCTGTCTCTTCATAAGGTTCTGGAAATGAAAGAGCTAACTGTTTGCTCTGAGATGTGCTTGTTGGTACCCAGCATCTAATTTAAGGTCGACGGTAGACCCCTTTGGTGAAAAGGGTTACATTTCTTCTCCCGAGGCTGTACTCCTTTCTCTAACAAATTTATAAGTGGATTAGTTATCTCTTTCCCTAGCTGCATATGATACTCTTGAAAGCAATACTGGCTTTCTCAGTAATTGAATATTTTTTATGACTCAGACAGCATTAGTGTTGAAAATGACTGATGTTATTCTATCGTGTGATGTGTATGGGTCTTTAATGCCCATGTTTTAACTCTTGTTATGTGTCATCGAGTCAACTATGACTGATAGCGACCCTGTGAAAAATGGCTTTGAACCTTACCATATCCTGAGCCAATATGACCTTCTCTGACACATCTGACCCCATTGCCAATCCATCTCATCCAAAGTCATCTTCTCTCTACCTTTTGGCTACCCTTACAAGCATGATGTCCTTCCCCAAGGACTGGTTCCTCTTGGTGACATGCCCAAAGGATGTGAATTGGAACGTCAGAATCTTTGCCTGCAAGGGACAACCTGGTTTCACCTTTTCCAGAACAGACCTATTTCTTTTGCCAGTCTATAGTATGTTCAGTACCTTTTCTGTCATCTGTCATCCTTATTTGTTGTCCAGCTTTCTGATGCTTAGCAGGAAGTTGAGAACATGACCTGGGTCAGGCACACCTTAATCTCTAGACTGACATCCTTGCTCTTTAGTGCTCTGGAGAGATCCCTGACAATAGATTTTCCCAACGCAACTTGTCTTTTGATTTCCTGATTGTTAGTGCCCAGAATGTTGATTGTGGATCCAAGCAAGATGAAATTGTTAACAACCTTCTTTGTCATGATACTATTAGCCTAGTGGTAAGAATCTTTTTTCTTGCTGTTGCCATGTGTACTCAAGAGAAGGAGCACTGGTGGTGGTTAGCTGCTTCTAACTTCAAGGTCAACAGTTCAAATCCCCAGCACTCTGAAGGAGAAAAATGAGGCAGCCTGCTTCTGTCCAGATTGTCCTTGAACCCAAAGGAGCAATTCTACTCTGTCCTGTAGGGTCACTACCATTCAGATAGACTCATCAGCAGTGGGAGCAAGTGGGGGTGGGAGGGACTATATTCAGCTTAGATTTTTGTTGTTATTCAGTCCTGATTGCAATAATCTGAATGTATGAAATTTTAGATGACAAGGTGCTTCAGAACAGCTTGGTTTGTTGTGACTCTCCCAACATACAAAAGTCTAAACTCATTTTTAAATGAACAGGAGTAGACAGTCCTGTTCCTCTGACATCTGTGCCAGGCACACTATACCTCTCACACAGTAGCAAGCTCTATTAAAGTTTACTGAAGAGTTTATTGACACTTGCAAGTGATAGTTTATTTGTACTTATGCAGATTTGCAACTCTGCTGGGAAAGATTGGGGGGTCAGAGAAAGAGGAAAAACGCTCAACAAGATGGATTGACAGTGACTGTAACAGTGGCCTTGAGCAAATCAGAGATGGGAGGATGGCACAGGAGAGGGCAAGGTTCAAATCTGTTATTCATAGAGTAACTAAGTGTCATAATCGACTCGATGGCACCAAACAACAAAATCTGCTCTAGATCCTGTATGTTAAATCAAGCTAAAATATGGCTTTATAATCAAGGTGGTTAAGGATGTATGAAGTTCTACCTCAAGAAAACAGATCCTGGTAGGATTCTACCTAGTCACTGCAAATACCATAGTGGTCAGCCAAACAGCTATGTAAGGCAGTCATTTGAAAAAGAGGCTTTTGTGGAGTTTTATTCCCTCATTCAGGTAATATTTGAGACCAGGCAGCTAACAGATGCTATGAATATAGCAGTACATAGCTGCTGATAAGAACTGGTAGCCTGGGAGTGTCTTATTAAACTCAGAACCCCTTGGTCACTGGCGTTTGCATCAAGTAACCATCAGTCCACATTTATTATAGGAATGTTAGGCCTGCCCTGCTTGAGAATGAGGGCATAAAGAATGCTCCTTAAAAGCGAGGGTGGCGACAAGCTCTGGTGGCCTAGTGGCAAAGTGTACTGCAATCCCAGAGGTGCATGGTTCAAATCCACCAGATGCTCTGCTGGAGAAGGAGGAACAATCTCCTCCTGTACCAGTCAGATCTGATTTGACGGTACACACACGCGCACACACACGCACACACACACGCGCACACACACGCACACGCACACACACGTACACACACACATGTACACACACACACACACACAAATAATAAAAAAAATTTTAAAAGAGTGAGGGTGGCTTGTACTTTGGACTTATAATTAGGAGGATGAGAGCACAAGATCAGTGCAAAAGAGGCAGACTAACGAGGTGGATTGAGACAATGGCCACAGCCATGAGCTCTAATACAGCAATAAGGGTGTGTTAGGACGGTTTAGAATGTGACCAAATGTTCTGTTACGTCTCGGAATCAGTACAGACATGATAGCATCAGTGGTGATCTGTCGTCAGTGTTTTACCTCAAGTCAGTGAACTATAACTTTGTGAATTGTGGCGGTCACACTTTTCTGAGAAGGGCATTTCAGATCCATGTACAATTGATTTCTACCTTATGTACTGAACTGTACCTCTTCCTACTTTAACACCTGCTTTTCATCTGTCTAGGCAGATCTCCTTACTTCTCTGGGCTCTGATTTCTGTATCTGAACCCTTGTTTGTTTCCTTTTATAATCTATATTTCCCTCTTAATCTACCTGCCCTTTGTAATTCCTCTCCATTCTTTGCACCAAGCTCAGGTTCTCCATCTGCCCTTAAATCCTTAATTTTTCCTCCACTTCTGAACTTTGATACTCCCTAAGCCATTTAATAGATTACACTGTCTTGTATGATATAACCTTCTAACTTCTTTTCCCCTCAGACAATCTCTTTCTTTGTTTTTTACTCTGTCATATATTTTGTTTATATGGAATTTATCAGGACCACAATTGCTATATTTCTTTCCACCTCCACAAGAAGAGTAAGGAGTATATCTATCTTGTGCACTTTGAGATCCACAGTCCATAGGTCAATTAAATGCTACATAGTGAGCTCTTTAAGAAAAGTTTTTGATTAACTAATTCACTTCCTAAATACATTGTTAAATGCATGTATTTTAGAAACTCTGTGGCTAGTTCTCTTTCTCACCCAGTAGGTTCTTAAATTGAGTACATTTGTCTTTCACAATGGAAAAAGGAAGGTATAGGCCTGGACAAGTTAAACTGCTTTTCTCAAACTCCCATTTCTACTATTGAGGCTGAGGCAACAGCAATGAATATGGGAAACACAGCTTGAGTAAGACTCGCGGCTCACAGGTGGGGGCTTTCCGGGGAGTAGTCCCCTAAGCTTTCACCACCACTTAGCAGTTTCTCCTCCCATCCCATACCCCCTTAACCCCGCAGTCCCCCCACCTGCCTTCCCCTTGCAATCTCTCTTTCTCTTCATGTATAGGATGCTTGAAGCCTGGAGGATGACAAAGGGTAAAATTGAAAAGTAGGTGGGCGAAGAAAGGAAAGATAGAGGACTGCCTACAGTGACTTTTGCTAGGTTCAGTGTTCTTGAAGAGATGATTATTGGAATTATCAAAGTTTAATAGCAATTTTTGGAAGAAGGAATGGCATCCACTTCCTAAACAACATGCCTCCAGAAACTCTATGACCTTTGATAAATGTTGATAGTTGTAGACAGGCTTTTTGTTTATAGGGTCGCTATGAGTCATGCTTGACTCGAAGGTAATCAACAATAGCAAGTTCATATTTTTGTTGTGTCTCAAGTGATAACACTCAAAACTCAGTGCTGTCAAGAGGGAACCAATTTGATTCCAGTGATTCTCCATCCCTTTCTGAGGCTGTAAAGCACTTAGGAGAGTGTCTTTCTTTCTCACGAGGAGCTGCTGCTGGATTTGAATCTCCAATCCTGGAGAAAGACATTATGCTGGGAAGAGTAGAGGGTCAGTGCACCAGAGGAAGATGAGTGGCTGGACACTGTGATTGCGACAGTAGCTTAAGGACAGCGCAGGACCGGGCAGGCACAGAGGTCCTACCCCACAGCATCCAGGAACAACAGTGACTTAGATTAGTGTGCACCTAATACAAATAACAGATATTGCCTTCCTTTACCCATCTCCGGGTTTCTAATTAAAGTCAAGTTTAAAACCATTGCCTAATACCTTGAAGTAATTGCTTAAGCCAGATTAAAGGGCTTCAAGGAGTACAATCTCAGGCAGTTTTGGACTCTACAGCTGACCTGCACACCTGTTATAAAGCTTACCTTTGTACCCTGGCATGAAGCAAGAATGGTACTGGTGCTCACCCTTGAACTTCCCCAGCAATCAGAGTTATCCCCATGTGTTAAAGGCCTCCCAGCCCATTGTCCTTGAGTCAATACCAGCTCATGATGACCTCTATCAAATTTCTGAGACTGTAAATCTCAACCAGAGCAGACAGCCTCATATTTCTCTTTAAATCTGTTGGTGGCTTTGAACTATCAACTTTTCCTCTTCCAGCTCAGTGTGGAGTGTACTACCCCACCAGAGCTTCATTAGCAGCCACAGTGAGTATGACCTCCTCTTTCTGGATAGATTACCTTGTTTCATTCTCCTGTAAGGGCACTCTCATGGCCTAGTTGCAAGAATCTGCACTGTAATCCCAAAGGCATGTGGTTCAAGGCCACGAGCTGCTCTGCAGGAGTAAGTAAGATGGACATTATGCTCCTTTGCTATTAACAGCCTCTTAAAACTCTCTGGAGGGTCAGCTATAGGTCAGTTCTGACTCTGTGGTACACAACAACAGCACTCATGTGGCTGAGAACGGGCTAGGCCATCTAACTGGAATGTGTAACGGAGCGAGTCCCCAAAAAGATCACCGAGCCAATTAGCTGAATTAAGTTTGTTTCGAGTTCGAACCCGGGCTCCGGCATGCTGACACAGCAGCATCCAGCTGAGAGCCCCGAATTGATGTCTGCCCCTCCTTTTATACCTCTGCTACTCCCCTGCCCAACCATACATGCCATGATTAGCCATCCACAGTAGTTTGGGTATTTGTCCACCTTCAATTGGCTAGCCATAGCTCAGGGTAACAGTTTGGAAACCTATTTGAATCTTATCAGTTACTTGAGATACAGGAATGCAGAAAACTTGTGCTCTTACAGAGAAGTTGCTGTTGTTGTTGTTATGTGCCATTGAGTCCCTTGCGACTCATAGCGACCCTATGTACAACAGTCCTAAACTCCGCTCTGTCCTGTGCCAATCGCACTGTCTCTGACACTCCCATCCCAATTATCCCAGTCACTGAATCAATCCACCTCATAGAGGGCCTTCCTCTCCTGCGCTGTCCCTCCACCCTCCCAAGCATGATGTCCCTCTCTAAGGACCAGTCCCTCCTCACAACATGTCCAAAGTATGTTAGAGCCTCAGAATCCTTACCTCTAAGGAGCCACCCGGTTTAACCCTTTCCAGGATAAATCTGTTTGTTTTCCTAGCAGAGAAGAATTCCACTCCATGGCAGTTGATCAATCAGGGTGGGATTTACCACAGGTGGGGGTTGTTTTTTAAAAAACCACTCAAGCGGGTGGGGATAACTGTACTCCACCAGAGTTTCTGATAACGGGCTCTTTTTTATCTATGAGGAAATACAGGAAATCTTTCCAGATAAGTTCTGATAGTTTTTGTAAAGTGCAATGTGATTTCTGTAAAATTTCTATTTTTAATACCAAAGCAGTCTTACTGTTTGCCTTCCAGGACAATCATGTTTGAAATTAAGAAGATCTGCTGCATCGGGGCGGGCTATGTCGGGGGACCCACGTGCAGTATCATTGCTCATATGTGCCCAGATATCAGGGTCACAGTCGTTGACGTCAATGAATCGAGAATCAATGCATGGAACTCACCGACACTTCCTATTTATGAGGTAAATGGTATTAAGCAACTCTTTGTTCTTTTGCTCTTTGTTCAGTTATGTATGTGCACTATTAAAATCTATGGCTTTAACTGATAAATTACAGCAGTTCTGGACACAAAATGTGGTGGATGGACATTACAGTGACAGTCACAATCATGTCGAGTATGCCCAGGAGAAGTGACTGGGAAGAAGTGTATAAAACTATTAATGATGGCTGTGAACTATGTTATGTCAGTCGTCAAAGTTCCCTGAGACTGTGGCACAGAGTAACTCTTTTTGTTTTGTTGTGGGTTTTGGTTGGGTTTGGTTTGGTTGTTTTGTTTTGTTTTTCCCTGTAAACGGTTTATTTCTCCTGACGGGCTTCCTGGGAGACAGAAGGGCTTGGCCACAGACCAGTGCAGGTGAGTGTGGCCCTCTGCGAACATGCCATTGCCCCAGCCAGTATTGGTGGCGTTCATGTCACAGTAGTTGTAGACCTTGTCGGTGCTGGGAAAGCAGACCACACAGCAGCTTGCCATAGGCTGGGTTCCTTGCACCACCAATCTTGGCTTTGCTGTTCAGGCTGCAGAGCGCACATGGGTCGTGTGAGCCACCAAGCCTGGAAATGGCCTTAGACCAGATGCACCGCGATGCACAGGGTCGGTTTGCTAGTGGCCTGAGCCAGCTGCTGGGTGAACTCCAGAACAGCCCGTTGGGCACAGGTGCGAGCCACACTGGTGTTTACTGTGAACATCAGCTTGATGGCCGAGAGTGGTGAGTGTGGTGACTGCAAGCCTGGCATTGGCACGGAATTACTCTTCTGTGCCTCAGATTTAGGATTAAAACAAACAGAAAAATCTCTGTATGTAGGTAGTGTACATGATAGATGTAAGATGATAGATCTATAGTAGGTTTTCCCCCCAGTTCCTCCTCTTATCTATTCCTTTTCCCCCTCATTGGTTTGGTTACATAATTCATATACATTGTACCTCACACTCTTCTTCACTCATATTGTATTTCATACAATCATTCTCATGCATTATGTTTTATAAAATTACCATGGGAGCTCTGGTCTAGTGGCAAGAAGCTGTGCTTCAATCCCAGAGGCATGCAGTTCAAATCCACCAGATTCTCTGTTGGAGAAGGAGAGGCAAAGGCAATCTCCTCCTGTACCAGTCAGATCTGATTTGATGGCACACACACTAAAAATAATAAAATAAAATAAAAAAAAAAAATGAATCACCATGAACTTTGCCCATCATTACCCTGTCTTTTCTCCCAGATCCTTCCCATTTCCTTCTGCTTTCCCTCCACCCCCAAACTGCAACTCTGTGGTTTTTTAAATTGCCTCAGGATTTCATCACTCTAACATCATTACTCTACTAGGAATAGAGTTCTCCTTGAAGAAAGACATCTTGGAGAGTGATGGTGAAAAAGAGGAAGACCCTCAGCCAGAGGGATTGACAGTGACTGCAACAGTGGGCTCAAGTGTGTCAGAGGTTGTGAGGATGACAGGATAGGACAGAGTTTAGATCTGTTGTTCATAGGGCCGCACCTACAACAACAACAA
>NW_006399917.1:841443-848187 GCF_000299155.1 Elephantulus edwardii
AAAACTTTCTAGTTAGCCCAAAAGTACCATGTTTATATATAGGTAGGCAGCCATGGTGGACAGTGTTGGCTGGAGCTTCCCGACTAAATCAAGCCTGGAAGCAGGAGCGGCATCCACTTCCGAAATGGCTTGCCTCCGGAAACTCTATGTACGAACAGTGCTCAGGCTGTTCGTTCATAGGGTCGCTATGAGTCATCTACGATTCGACGGCATTAAACAACAGATAGACATATAGTATAAATGTGAGATTTTAGTTTTAGTATTTATATAATAAACCTAATGAGCGGTTGTTGTTGTGTACCGTCAAGTTAGAACCTATTCATAGCTGACCCTCCAGCAGGTTTTTACAGGCAGTAAATCATGTGGGATGAGATTGCCCATCATTCTCCCAAGGAGCAATGAGTGGATTCAAACCACTTGCCTTTGGGTCGGTAGCACAGCTCCTTACCACTAGGCCACCAGAACTCTCTAGTAAGAGGTAAAACCTGTATTGTTTTTTTGCATCAGTTTTGGATATATTAAATATGCCATTGTGGTTGGTTGGTTGGGTTTTTTACCTCATTGTTTTTTTAACAGTAATGGAGTTGTTAATTTTGAGTTCATTTAAAGGTTTAGCATAAGTTCTACATTATATTTTATTATTTTCCAGAAGCACTAGTGTTGCAAGTGATTAAGTGCTTGGCTGGTAATTGAACAGTTGGTATTTGGAGCCCACCAGCTGCTTTGAGGGAAAAAAGATAGTACAGTCTTGTGTAAAGATTTTCAGCTAGGAAGCCTGGGCCGGTTCTACTCTGTCCTGTAGACTTGCTATGAGTTTGAATCGGTTTTTTCTTTTTTTTTGCTTTAAGTTTATTTCGTTATTGGCATATTCTGTGTTGTTGTTGTTGTTAGGTGCTGTTAAGTACAACCCATAGTCACCCGATGAACATCAGATCTGATCCCTGTCCTATCGTGTACCATCCTCACACTTCCTGACACACTACAGCTTGTGGTAGTTAGTTACTGTGTCAATCTGTTTGAGGGTCTTCCTCTCCTTCAAACCCTCTGCCTTTCCGAACATCATGTCCCTCTCCAAGGAACAACCATTCCCAGCAACATGCCCTAAATATATGAGGTGAATCTTTATTGTCTTTGCCTTCACAGAACATTCTGGTTGAACCCTCTTCAAAAGACATTTGTTTGTTCTTTTGGCAATTCATGGGGTGTTCAGTGCTCATCTCAAAGACATCACATCTCAAAGACATCAATTCTTCTTCTGTCATGCTTAATCATTATCCAGCTCTCAGATGCATAGCAAGTGATTAGAAAGCATGGCCTGAATCTGACACCTTAGTCCTCAAACTGACATCATTACTCCTCAGTAATTTGAAGAGGTACCTCAGTGCAGACTTTTCCAGTCAATTCTATGTAGGATGAAATTAAATTTTGTTTCTGTAAAATCCTTACTTCATAACCTTTTGCTTTCATTTCTTTGCACCCACTGAAATAGTCAAGGAGACTACTGTGTTTGACATATATTACTGGTGGTTGTGGTTTGTATAGTTTGCTAAAAACCAAAGCAGACCCGTTGCCCTCTTCTTGCTTTTGACTCATAGAGATTCTACAGGGCAGACCTTCACGTAGCTGCTGAGGATTTAACTGCTGTGATCCTGTGGTTGTTTTGTACCATATACTCAGAACTGCCCCATAGCTGACCCTTCAGCAGGTTTTCAGAGGCAGTTAATCACATGGGAAGGGATTGCCCATCCTTCTCCCTGGGAGCAGCTGGAGGCCTCGAACCATGTGGCTTTGGGATTGCAGCACAGCTTCTGGTCACTAGGCCACCAGAGCTCCTTGCTCTGTGATCCTATTAAATATAATCAAACTGAAGGAGGTCTGAATCTATAGTTTACATTTCCTCCACTTGTTTATATAAAAAGCCCTCAGAAGTGTGGGGCAGGGGGAAGTGGATATAATTCTGGTTCATGGGACTTGAAGGAGCTTTCACCATGCCATGTAGTTTTCTAAATTTTAATATTGTGGATGCTGTTTGAACCTTCTTCCCTAAAAGCAGGGAGTATATTATCTATAAACTGGTAATTGGATCTGGAGGTCTAATGAGAGCTTTGATCGGGTGTTTCCACAAGAATACATGATAAAGAATATCTTAAATTGTAACATTTTCAAGGGAAGTGGTTAATCTGACTTAGAAAAAGATATGTTTATGCATGTATAGAGATTGGCTGTTTCACAATCTCTAAAGGCCTAAATCATTAGGGATTAAAAACCTGCATTCATGGTGACAGCACAAAATCTAATGTTTGCTTGAAACCACAGAATTCCTCAATGGTCTTGACAGTTAATGTTTGATACTCTGGGTCAATATTAAATATTATGAAACTGGCAGGACACGGTAAGTAATGACACAGCATTAAAATGAACTCCTGCCCTGATTGTAGCCAGTTTGACTTTGCTCATTTAGTTGATACTCCATAAAATATACTTATACTTTTTGAGATAGGATTTTTTTTTACCTTATTGCAAAGATCAGGTGAATTAACATGATGATTGCTGCAGTGGGCTCTTGTGTGTCAGGAAGTGTAAGAATGGTGCAGGAAAGGACCACATTCAGATGTTTTGTTCAGAGTCCTTATCAGTCTAAGCTCAACAGCATCTAACACCACCACCATTGCAAATACATTATGTGCTAAAACTAGAACAAAAATAATGTAAAATATAATGTATATGAATGATTGTATGAAACACAGTGTAAATGAAGGATTGTATAAAACAATGTATATGAATGAAACATACTGTAAAGATATTATATGAAAATCAGTAAAAATATTAAAAAAGGATATGTACTAACAAGGCTAGACTTTTAAATTGCAGTCCACTTTAGCAAATATAATTCTGTATTATAAAGTTGTCCAATATAAATGATAAGCATATATAATTTCATTTCTTCTTTTTTTATTTCTAGCCAGGACTAAAAGAAGTGGTAGAATCCTGTCGAGGCAAAAACCTCTTCTTTTCCACGGATATTGATGAAGCCATTAATGAAGCTGATCTTGTATTTATATCTGTAAGCATTTTCTTTTGCTCTTTGCATTTTAGTAATCTATCTAAATAATCTATCTACAGGCATTCCTTTTAAAAATTATTCATAATTTTAGTACTTAGTAATAAGTATTAATTGCTTTTTATTGTGCTTAATTCTTTATTTGCATGAAAGTTACAAACCATGTTCAGTTTTCATTCTGTCACTCATGCACTTGTATATTACCTTTTTCTTCACCCAAATTAACTGTATCAGTTTTTACTTCTCACCCTCCCTTGCCATTCCTTTTAACAATTCAAGAGTGAGTTTTACCTGTATGCAAATCCCTGAATGGAATCCTTTTTAAGGAATCAAATCCCTGTATGGAATCCCTGAATGCCTTATAGGTAATCTGTTCATCCCCTTTGCTCTGTTGTCAGGTGAATACTCCAACAAAAACCTATGGAATGGGAAAGGGCCGGGCTGCAGACCTGAAGTACATCGAAGCTTGTGCTAGACGCATTGCGCAAAACTCAAATGGGTACAAAATTGTGACTGAGAAAAGCACAGTGCCTGTGAGGGCAGCAGAAAGTATTCGCCGCATATTCGATGCAAACACAAAACCCAACTTAAATTTACAGGTATATAACAGAAAGCACCAAATCTGCTGCTTCTTTCATAAGTACTGATGTCTTAAAGTTGCCCATAATTGATTTTTACTTAAAACTTTCCTTTGCATTTGGGATTCCAGGTGCTGTCCAACCCTGAGTTCTTGGCAGAGGGGACAGCCATTAAAGACTTGAAGAACCCTGACAGAGTGCTGATTGGAGGCGATGAGACTCCGGAGGGCCAGAGCGCTGTGCAGGCACTGTGTGCCGTCTATGAGCGCTGGGTTCCCAGAGAAAAGATCTTCACCACTAACACATGGTCTTCAGAGCTTTCCAAACTGGTTAGTACTGTCTATACTAGGAACACTAGGCTTTCCTTGCTGTCCTTTTTGTAATTGTTAGAATTGTTGTATTGGCTTTGGTTCTTTTCATGTATGTGTTTATTGACCCTTTACTGTATCTCAAAAATGTGGGTAGATTGTGTTTTCATTCTCATTTGTTTCAAGAAATTTTAAAGTTGTATTTTGTTTATTACTCAATAGTGTTCAAGCAGAGAGTTGCTTAGTTTGCATGTCCTTCATTTTTCCCCCTTGTTTTTGTTACTGATTTCTCATTTTATAGCATGGTAATCTATCTGTAAGGATGCTCTAGTATTTCCATGTTTTTAAATTTGTGAGTCTTGCATTATGACCTAATATGTTGTCTATTCTGGAAATACTGTTTGTGACTGGAGAAGAGTATATATTATGCTCTTGTTGGGTGAAGTGTTCTATATCTATGATATTCTTGGTCGCTTTTTTTCTTTTTAAGGAAAAACATTTAATTAGCACAGCCTCAAGTCACCAGGACACAGGAACCCTCTAAACCCTTAATGTTCTCAGCTCTTCTGCTGAAGAGTTTGGCCTTCACAGTGACTGGGAGCTTTGGGAGCTTTCCCTTCCCCAAAACTTTGTAGTAACTCAGTCAAATCACATCAGCAATAGGAGCAGCTCCAGTCTTGTTTTTTGCAGCATTTACCCTTGTCTACTCACTGAACAAAGTCCATAAATTGTCAAGGTTGACAATTGGGCAGAAGCTCTGATTCCTTTTCAGGTGGTAATGTCTCATACCAACCTTTTAAAGGTCAGTCTGATGCATCACGCTAACCTGGTCCCACAGCCAGTGAATAAGCTTAGCAACTACTCTTCAAAAGCTCTAGTGAACCAAGCCAACAAGCAATACCCAAGTGTGACTCTAGCCTCAATCTGTGAGATCCTTTGGTTAGTTGTATTGTCTTCTGTCTTCATTGAGTTTCTTCCCAGTCGCTCTGTACTTCATCAAAAGTAATGTGTTCGGGTTTCTTATTGTGTAGTTTTCAGTTTCTCTCTTCAAATCCCTAAAAGTTTGATTTATGTATTTTTTTCTTTTTTCTTATAATGACAAATTTATTTTTGGAGAAGTCAAGGCATCAGCAGAGCCAGGTCCTGCCTTGCAGGCTCTTGCTTACCTCTGTGCTGCCAGCAATCCTTAGTGTTCTTTAGCTTCACTCCAACAATGCCACTCCAAGATCATGTAGCTTTCTCCCCTTGTTTCCCTATTTCTTTTTTTTTAATATTTTTTTAAATCATTTTAATGAGCATTTACAGAGATTTCCATTCATCCATTGCTGCACTTCTCTCCCTGCCCAGCCCCCCCCCCCCCACACCCCCAGTTCCTTCCTCTCTTTCAAAAGTAAAAGAAACACTCCTTCCCTGGTACACAATCCCCCCACACCCCTCCCACCGCCCCAAGTATATTCCACTATGCAGTCTTAATTGTGGACTCTTGTGATTTATGTATCTTGTAGTCATTGCATATTAATATTAATATTAATTAATTATGATTATGTCCTTGTTCAGTTGACCTTTTGACCATTGTACAGTGCTCTTCCTTATCTCACATGAGTTATTGCCTTGAAGTTTATTTTATCGGCAATTAATATTGACATTCCTGCTCTTTTGCCATTTGCATAATGTTTTTCCCACTCCGATTTTTTAGTTTATCTTAGTCTTTGTGTCTAAGGTGATTTTATGTAGACAGCATGTTGATGGGTCATGTTATCCATTCTACTTTTTCTCTTCACTATTGAATTGATAAGTATGGGTTTTGGTATTTTATTGTCATTTTTAATGAAAGTTTACAGAAGAGTTGGATTTTTGTTCATTCATTGTTGTACATTTCCTCCCTACCTCCTCTCCCAGCTCACTTTAAAAGAAAAATTCATTCAATTTTGCCTTATTTCCTCCCTCCCCCCTGATAAGTATGGTTTTATTGCTATTGTTTTACTCCACTCTTTGTGCTGCTACTGATTTCTTAATTCCTTCTGCTTTTCTGCGCTGAGTTAGTTATGACTTTTCTTATCATTTCCTTCTTTGCTTTTTTAAACATTTACACAATCTTTATGATTTTTCTTTTTTGTTCTCATAAGGAGATTTATTAGTTTTCTTGGGAATTACCTTATATTCCCAGTTCACTTCATCTTAAAATCACCTTGACTTCCTTCCAGTTCTTCTCATGCCCCCTTTTTGCACTGCAGTTGTCCTCATTTACAGAGTGATTACCTCTGATTCTCTATTTTTAGTCATATATTTAACAAGTTTTGTGTTAGCTTAATAAAAAAATTTTTATCTTGAAAACATAATCTTGCTCTTTCAAAATATGAAATAATTTCTACAAAGGGCATCAAATATTAAAGCACAAAATATTCTGGAAAATGATAAAATTTCAATAAAATGTAAAACAAAGTAGAGAGTACATTAAAATAACAATTTGGTTTTATATCATTTAATTTCATCCTTTCTTCATCTTCTGATTTTTCTTACTTGAGCACCCTGGCAAACCCATTCAATTCCTCCTAACATTGGAGTCCATCAGTATATTTTACATTTCTCTTGGGAGGACCTCATGCACTTACTGCAGAGGGTCAAGGACTGCAGCCTTCAGTATGGACTGAGGCTCAATGTCAAGACAAAAATTTAAAAAAAAAATTCTCACCACTGGACCAATCGGTACCATCAGGATGGGATGGCGAAGAGATTGAGATTGTTCACAGCTTCAGTTTGCTTGGCTCCATGGTCGACACTCTTGGCACCAGTAGCA
>NW_006399917.1:848952-855161 GCF_000299155.1 Elephantulus edwardii
CCCCCATCAATCAAGTTGATTTCTTCCTTTGGACTGACATCGACTTTAAGCAAATCCTTAACTTCTTTCCCTTTAAAAATCTTCTGCTTGTGGCCTTCAACCCATCAGGGACTTACCCTCCTCACTTCTGAAACGCTTGAACCCATTGCTGCAGTCACTATGTCATGTCAGTCCATCTTATTTCCTCTCTTTGGCCATGTTACTAGGAAAGGTGCTGTTTATTACAAATGCTGCTGCAGATTAACTCAATTCTTTTGGAGATTCTAATCTCCACAAGATAGGATCTGAGCAGTTCTTGGAGAATCCCCAAAGGGAGCAGAAGTCAGGTTCCTCTTTCCATACCATACAGTCCATGGGGATGAACTGGAGATTGTCTTCATTGAATGCTTGATTCCCCTTCCTGTTGTAGGTAGCCAAGATGTTAGTGGCGATGGATGCAGTGACCTGGGCATCAGTGTCTCCATAACCGAGTAGGCCAGCAGTGATCCCTTGTTATTCAGCAACAGGGTACTCTGGAGGCCTCCAGTGTAGGGGTGGCTTAGCACCTGGCTCAGAGCCTTGGGCCACAGCATACCAGTGACTTTTCACCTTAGGCTTTTGCACTTAGAAACCCAGCACTGCCTCCAGCTGGTCTCGCCCTGCTGCTTCCCTTGCCCCTCAGCGTCCTGGGGGTTGTCATTTCCTTCCCTGGTTATTGTGGATCTGGGTATTTCCTTTCAGTAGTTCATTAAGATTCATGAAAGTTATTGTAGCTTATTCACGGGCATATTAGTGAGTGGCTAGATGTTTTTGATTCCAATCCTCATTATATATTATATTGCACTAGAAGGGAGGGGGAAACTATGGAACTCTGATTAAATCTGGCCTACACTTTGCTTTATGACTAAATTATATAGAAGCACTGCTGTGTCTATTTGATTATATATTATCTGTGATTGCCTTCAAACTACTAGAGCAGAGTGGAATAGTTGACAAATTATATAGTAGACAAATACTTATGAAACTCTCATCAGTAAAAAGTTGTTATCAGTTGACTTTTTACTGTAAAAATATGTTGACCCCTCAGATTAAGTTATGTGAGGCAGTGATGCCAGATGAATGAGAAAAGAAAAAATGGGTTTTTTTTAAAACTCTCATAAAATCAAATATAGTTGTGATAGAACTAGCCAGAAAATTATTTAGAAACTGCTTATAGAGTTAACTAATTACTTGCAGATTTCACACAATGTGTAAACCCGCTAGTCTTCCAACATTTTTTTATTAAAAATCCTAACTAGCACAGGCTCACTGATTTAGAATGTTAAATTTGTAACCTGACTTGTCTGTGTGTGTTTCTTAAATAAAAATACTGCCTGTGTTTTTCTTTCTGCAGGTTTTGGTGGAAGTTGCTTTCAAAAAGATGTTCTGAATTTGGTGTATCTCTGCGAGACTCTGAATTTGCCTGAGGTGGCTCATTATTGGCAGCAGGTATCAATCTCTATAGTCAATAACTTAATAAAGCAAGTCTTTCTTTGTGTAGCTTCTAACTAAAGCAAGTCTTTCTTTGTCTATGAGAGGTTTCTGATGGGATATCTTTATTCCAGAGACTTTTCTTTTCAGTTTATTTTACATTGTTGTTGTGTAACATCGAGCCAGAACCAACCCAGAGCTGACCCTCCAGTGGGTTTTCAGAGGCAGTTAATCACTAATCACACGGGAAGAGATTGCCCATCCTCCTGTGAAACAGCTGGCAGTTCAAACTGTGTCTTTGGGAATTGTGGCACAGATTCATACCTTGTGTGTTTGTGTGTGTGTACACTAATCAACTGTGATGCAAGATTCTGATAAACCAGCATTTCTAATTTCATGACTCTGTTTACTCCCAGACTAAAGAACATAAGATTAATTCTGATTCATCCTAATAGGCACAAATCCCAAAATCATTTGTGAGCCTGAACTGCAGTGCTTTAGAGTGGTTTGGAAGTTTTGATACTTGTTTTTCATATTCACAAAGCTAAAATCATTTGCCCTCCCCAAATTAAAAAATCAGAACAAAGCCCCACTGCCATCAAATTGATTCCACTCAAGGCACCCCAGCTGTTACTCTTTATAGGCGTAGACATCCTCATTTTTTTCCCACATGGGGACTGATGGGTTCCTACAATTTTCTTTCACTTAGCAGTCGAGTGTCTAATGCACTGTCCCACAAAGGCTCCTCTTCCCAAATTAGAAGTCTTGAATGAGTTTCAGAACATAGACTTTTGTTGAGTCCTCATCATTGATATTGTTTTTCATTTATAAGTGAAGGAGTGGTCCGAGTGGCTCCGAATGGTTAATGTGCTTGGCTGCTAAACAAAAGGTCAGAGATTCAGGTTTATGCAGAGGCGCTTCATAAGAAAGGCCTGAGATCAACTTCTGAAAAATGAGCTGTGGTTTTTAAACCAGTTGTTTTATATGTGAGGAAACTGAGGATCAGAAATGTTACATAATTTGTCCACAATATCAGTCAAACTACTGGCCTTTCCCAAACATTTCCCTTGACTTAATAATTTTCAATTTCAGTTGTAGGTAAGAGAATCTAAGAAAATGCACATTTTTTAAGATTTTAGAGAAATGTGCACTTTCAGTGTTTCACTCAGTCTAACATAATGATTTTATTGTATTTTTCATCATGGGGGGAAAATGTAGGTAAAAGGTGACTTTTTAACATTTTATGTTAATTTCCCAAGCTCTTCAGTTTGTGAAGCTCAGTGTCTTTAATACACTCACACGCATGTGCACTTAACTTTTTCCTTGGTATGGTTACCAGCCTGAAGTCTTGCTGATCTTAGGATGGTCACATATTATGTGATGAAAGACTCTTAAAACATGTACTTAAAATACATTGCCAAGTATCTGGTGTTATGGGTTATCCAAAAGCACCTATTGCTGTACATAACTTGGCTGTTCCCTGTCCACTGTCTACTCACACTTGGTTTGAGGAAGAGTGGAGAGTTGTGCAGGCAGAGGTAAGCATATAAGGAAACAATTAGGGATTTGAATGCTTACAGCCTTGCTAGAAGTAGATTAAAAGAAAAAAGTCTTTTTTCTATATGCTTTATTTCCTTTGACTTACTGTTGGATTCAAATGCTCTTGCAAATGAACCTTAACTGTACTTTCCACCCTTACATTAATATTAACCGGATTCATGGAAAATCAAGTCAGATGAAAAGAAAATTGTTTCATTTGGCTTTCCAGAAGCAAAGAGAGGGCCTCCTCCCCGCTCCCTTCCTTGAATACAGGCTTAACAGGTTGGATAATCTTTGCCGCAGTTCTTTTGGAAGACTTAATTCTTCAAGAAAGTCCTCACTGTGAAATCTGAGTAATTCCTACCACAGGCTGCACCTCTTTCAGCTGCTGACTGTGCACTTGCCCCTTTGGTTTCAGGTCATAGACATGAACGACTACCAGAGGAGGAGGTTTGCTTCCCACATCATAGACAGTCTGTTTAACACAGTGACCGATAAGAAGATAGCTATTTTGGGGTTTGCTTTCAAAAAGGACACTGGCGATACAAGGTAAATATTAAATCAGTTAAAATATTTTGCACCCCCCTCCCAAGTGTGTTGAATACTTACCTCATCCTGATTGTTTGATTTGTGAATGTATGTGTGAAATGTATATTGAAATACTCAAGTTCATTCCAGTTGATGGAAACCCTCTATTAGCTTTCCAAAGCTGTAGTCTTTATGAAAGGAGATTGTCTCTCGCATGGTAGTTTTGAACCAACAACCATTTAGTTAACAGCATGAAACATTATACAGTGTGCTACCAGGGCACTGAAGTCCATTGCTGCAGTCACTGATATGTGTCAGTGTATGTTGTTGAGACCTTCCTGTTTTTGCTGTCCCTTAAACTTTCCCAGCATATATCCCTTTTCAAGGAATAGCCTCTCTCCTAGCGACATGCCCAACATATGTGAGATGATGTTTCACCATCCTTGCCTCCAAGGAGCACTTTGGCTGCACTTTTTCCAAGACATATATGTTTTCTTGGCCATCCAAGGGATAGTTAATGTTCTCTTCCAATACCACAAGCCAATTCATCAGTTCTTCTGTCATTTGTATTCATTGTCCAGCTCTCAGCAGCATAGCAAGTGATTGAAAAGACCATAGCCTGAGTCGGGCGCACCTTAGTCTTCAGACTGGCAGCATTACTCCTAAGAGATCCTTGACAGCAGGTTTTCCCAGTGCAGTATATCTCCTTTTCTCTTGATTGCTGGCACCAATGGTGTTTATTATAGATCCAAGTGAGACGAAATAGTGGTTTAATATCAGGAAATGTGTATATCAGGATTGTATCCTTTACTAGTGTGTGTGTGTGTGTGTGTGTATCCTTTTACTATATATAGTATATACACCTGTGTGCTGAGTATAACCTGAGACGTTGGACTATATGAAGAGTCAGGCATCAGGATTATAAAAAGATTAATATATGATAGGGATCCTTGCTTGCTGAAAATAAAGAAGACTCAGCAAACTTTTAAAGACCAAAGACTACAATTATACCTTAACATAAAGAAAACAAAAATACTCCCAAGTGGACCAGTAAACAACATCATGGTAAATGTAGAAAACAATATATCAAGGATTTCCTTTCACTTTGATTCATGATCAGCACCCATGGCACCAGCAGTCAAGAAGTCCAATGAGGTATTGCACTTGGCAAATCTACTTACTGAGAAGACCTCTTCAAAATGTTAAAAAAAGCAGAGATGTCACCAAGATGTGCCTAATCCCAAGCCATTATATTTTCAATTGTCTCATGCATGCAAAAACTAAATAATAAGGAAGACCCAGGAAAAATTCGTGCATTTGAATAATGGTGCTGGTGAAGAATGTTGATTTTGCCATGGACTGTCAAAAGAACAAATCTGTCCTGAAAGATAAACAGCCAGAATGCTCCTCAGAAGTGAAGATGGAAGATTTCTCATTTATTTTGAACAAGTTCTCAAGCGAGGCCAGTCCCTGGAAAACATCATGCTTGGTAAAGTGGAGTGTCTTAGCAGAAGAAGATCCTTAAAATGAGTTTACACAGTGGCTGCGATGATGGGCTCCAGCATAGCAATGATAGTGAAGATTGGACAGGTCCTTATTGTGTTTGGGTGGCTATATATTAGAACTAGTCCAACAGTACCCTCCAACGACATTCTGTGTTTAATATAATATAAAGACTAAATTAGCATCTGGTTTTTCATGAAGAAATAGAACTTTACTGTCAACAAATGTAAAAAAATATAATTTACCATCAAATGAATGGATAGAAAAACGATGATATTTTCACACAGTGGAATACTATGCAGCACTGAAAAACAAGGAACTCATAAAATTATCATGAGTGAAATATCTCAGTCACAAAAGGACAGATATTACATAATAAGATATTACACCACTGTAATAAAACAGGACTGGGAGGGGGGTGGAGGGGAAACTAAGAGGAGATAAATAATAACCCTGACCCTGCATTGGGGAAAATGATATGACAGCAGTCCAGAGTAAGAGGTACATAGCAAAGTCGACTAGAGGAGGTGTGGGTGGGGAGGGAGGAAATTATCCAACAATGATTTTTTAAATTTTTTTTTAAAGTGAACTGGGAGGTTGAGTAGAAAAATGTGCAACAATGATTGAAAATCCAACATTTCTGTAAACTTCCATTAAAATCACAATAAAAAAAGGGAAATGGCATTTTAACTTAGATCCTAAAATTAAAATTTTTTAATTAAAATTAAAATACAGTGTGATTTAAATGCTTAATGATGCACTTTTTCTCCCTTCAGAGAATCTTCTAGCATATATATTAGCAAATATTTGATGGATGAAGGGGCACACCTCCATATATATGATCCAAAAGTACCAAGGGACCAAATAGTTGTGGATCTTTCCCATCCAGGTGTTTCAGAAGATGACCAAGGTAAGGCATTGAGTGTGCATCCCAAAACATTTAGGTTTTCTCTAAAACCTTGTGATTGTTAAGCTTTTTATATTAGTATACTCACTTTTCAACCTCCTGGTATTGTTTCCTTCAAACTTTGGTTTTTTGTTTTTTTGGGTTTTTTTAATTAGTTTTAATGAACATTTACAGGGATTTTGGGTTTTCATTCCTTCATTGCTGCACCATTCTCTCTACCCTCCTCCCCAGTTTGTTCTTCTTCCCCGCCATCCGAATGTCTGTTTTAATTGTCCAATTGCCA
>NW_006399917.1:855601-902804 GCF_000299155.1 Elephantulus edwardii
AAATACCTAGTCACATATCTCTTTTAAACAGTTTTCTCCCTCCTCTGTTTCAGTGCAGTATACATTATTGAACCCATTTTACTCAGTCTCTCCCCAACCCTGAGGTTCAAACTTTGGTTTGAAGTGACCAGTTATGGGTTAATCTAAGGACTTTGCCAAAATGTTATAAAGATCCCAGAGTCCCAAGAAGGTCTTTCTAGAGAAAGATTGGGCGGTGCCCCAGACCCCCTCCTTGTACTTCACCCAGCCTGTTCCACGTCTGTCAGTGTATTGGCTTCAGAATTTGGAAACTCTTGAATAGTCTCTGCGGTGGAGTAGGTTATAGTCCTAGACCCTCGACTCATTCCTGGTGTCAGAAGGCATAATTTTTAATAACTTCTTTCCTGCTGCCGACTTGTAGTGTCTCAACTGGTGACCATTTCTAAGGATCCGTATGATGCATGTGATGGTGCCCATGCCATTGTCATTTGCACCGAATGGGACATGTTTAAGGTGAGGTGACAAAAATAATACCAAGGAAAAATTCTAAAGATGTCCTGGTATCAGTGGGGTTTAATTAGCAATTATACCTATTTAGGGAGCTCTGGTGTCCTAGTGGCAAGAACCTGCACTGCATTCTCAAAGGCACGCAGTTCAAATCCACCAGCTGCTCATGGGAGAAAGATGGGCAATGAGCAGTCTCCTCCCATGTGATTAACTCCCTTTGAAAACCCACTAGAGGGTCAACTATGGGTCAGTTCCAGATGGTACACAACAACAACAGCTTACCCATTCAAATTGTCTGTGTTTCTGTCTTTATAGGAATTGGATTATGAACGCATTCATAAGAAAATGCTGAAGCCAGCTTTTATCTTCGATGGGCGACGTGTCCTTGATGGCCTCCACAGTGAACTACAAACCATTGGCTTCCAGGTAATTGGGACCTGAGCTGTTTTTGTTTAGTTTGTTTATCCAATTCCTTGTTAATAGCTTTGCATGTTGAATTTTAGTGTTTTCTTTAGCAATATCTTTTTAGGACAATAAATGAGGTGGGGGGTTTTTAAGGTAAAATGTAAAGATTTATTAGAAAGTTACATCCCAAAGGGACAGACACCCCCCCCCTTGAAAGGAAATATAGGGGAGAGGCCATGAGTACGTTTTAAAAGCTGTATGATGCTATATAGTAGTCAGGTATTAGCATTATTTTTGGTGTTTTTCCCCTTGTAGTCTTTTCTTACCCAGAGAGAATTCAGGCAAGGATAGAGTATGATTGTGGCAGTCATTAAGGAAATGCTTTGGGAGTCTATACTCCATGAACTGCCCAAATGACAAAGAAATATATCTTGGAAAAGATGTGGAAGAGTGCTCCTTGGAGGCAAGGATGCTGAAACTTTGCCTCACATACTTTGGGCATGTTGTTGAGGAGTCAGTCCTTGGAAAAGGATATCAACCTTGGAAATGTTAGATCGGTGAAGGAGAGGAAGACCCTCAACAAGATGGATTGACCTAGTGACTAATGTTGGGCTCAAGTGTGTCAGAAATAATGTGAGGAGCACTGCCATGAGCTTTGGGGGCACTGCCATCTCCAGAGCAGAACAGCTGTCATCCCCACCACTTGGTGTCCAGAAGAAGAGTCCTTGGTCACTTGTCACATGTTAACCCTTTGCCCATTGAGAGTACAGCGCTGTCCTGGTGCTGCACAGTCTGAGTGAAGGTCATGGTAGCCACAGTGACACCGACCCTCATCCGAGTCAACTTTTCCAGTTCACTCTGGAACACCGAGAGAGTGGCTGTGAATGGCTCTGTCTGCTCAGAGCAGACCATTTCTATGTTACATCTGTTTATGCTTCACCAGCAGTCCCAACAGCATTAGTAGGGCGGTGCCCCTTTCCATTTGCAGCGTTCGGAGGCTGGGTGGAGGAGGCTGGAGATGAGGTTAAGAGAGGATTGCTGTCAGCAGAGTCTCCAAGCAGACTGGGAGCAGGGGAGAGACCGTGTTTCTTAGCTGGCTCTGTGCCTCTCCTTAGCACCAGCTGGGTTGGAAAGATTTCACCTACTATTAAAAAATATCTGACCCAGTTCTCTTAACTTGTCACTGACTTATTGAAGATCCCTTCTTTATTAGAATTCCTTCTCCATTTCCCCTTCCTGGGAGACTCAAAAACCACTGGCATCTTTGTTAACATTCCTGTCCACCAAGGCCTTTGGGGACTTTTCAGTGCCACTGCTCCTTAGTGAGTAAACATAACTTCCCGTCATGACTCAAATGCAAGTTTTGGTTTTTTTTTAAAGTTTGTTATTTTTAAAGGCTATTTGCAAGGTACAGACACATTTTCTTTCTTTCCTTCCTTCCTGTTTTAAAGGAGAAGAGACAGAAAGATACCTATTTCATGGGAATTTGCATGCTTGTAATTTCCCTACTAACAATTTAAAAGCAATTCAAAATGGAATCTATTTTAAGTAAAGATAATCACTAAAGAAAATACAAAGCAGAAGCCTTGCTTTTGTGATATGAATGAGAATTAATTCTTCATCTTCATTCAAAAGAAATTATGTGAAAATTGAGTAGTATAGCTTATTGCTGCTGTAGAGGGAAGATAAGCTTATGACTATAAAAGCAGTGTCTTTAAGGGCAAGATTGAGGGCTCTGGATATAAGTTTAGAATGCATGCAAAAGAACAATTGACTGCCATTTATTCAAGAACAATCCTCTGCCAGACACTGCACACATGCCAGTCACTTTATCTATTTCAGTCTTTACCAAAACCCTTGAGGCAGATGGTGATAGGGCCATTTTATAGAAGAAGGTATTTTTTAAATTTTTTTTATTTTATTTTTATTTTGTGTGTATGTACCGTCAAATCAGACCTGACTGGTACAGGAGGAGATTGTCCCTCCTTCTCCAGCAGAGCATCTGGTGGATTCGAACCGCGTACCAGAGCTCACTGAAGCTATTATTTATGAACGTTTTTAGGAGGAAGGGAATAGAAATGAAGATAGAATATGAGAAAAGTTATAAACCTACTAGCAACTGGTCTGCAAAGGGCTTTTGTACATCTAATTAAAAGAAGCTGATAGGTGCTGCCGAGTCAACCCCTAGTGACCCCATGTGACAGAGTGGTGCTGCCCCGTAGAATGTTCTAGGTTTTAATCTTTCCCAGAAGCAGATCATCAGGTCTTAGTCCCGAGGCCACTGGAATGGTTTGAATCCCCAGCCATCTCACTGGCAGCCTAATTCTAACCCAAGGATCGATCCCGTCAGAGCTCTTTACTGAATGACAGTGGCTTGTCATTCTCTGGCCTTTAAGGGAGTGAGAGCAGCAGGAATAGAGCAGTGGGGTGCAGACCGACCCCTAGAAAGAAAAAAATGAGGAAACAGAAAACTCTCATAGACTGTGAGAAATGTTTTGTGTTCTTATAAAGAAAAAGAATCTAGGTTTTTGTCACCATTACACAGAATTATGTTTGGGTTTTTGTCTTTTTAAAAAAAAATCCATTCATTGTTGCAACACAGCATCCTGTTGTTGTGCCATGGTTCAATGACAACTCACAGTAACCCTGCAAACATTGAACTCTGCCTCATAGCCCATGCCGTCCTCATTACTTCTGACATTCTCGAGGCCATCATTACAGTCACTGGGTCAGTCCATTTCATTGAGTGTCTTCCTCTCCTTCACTGACCCACAGCCTTTCCAAGCAAGATGTTCTTTACAGGGACTGGCCCCGGGTAACAACATGCTCAAAGTTTCACCACCCTTGCCTCTAAGATGAACTTTGTTCTTCTGGCAGTCCATGGAATATTCCATACTCTTCTCCGCCACCACCACTCAGAGGCATCAATTCTTTTTTAATTTTATTATTATTTTTGTGTGAGTGTATCGTCAAATCAGATCTGACTGGTACAGGAGGAGATTGTCCCTCCTTTCCCGGCAGAGCATCTGGTGGATTTGACCCGTGTGCCTCTGGGATTGTAGTTGCAGCTCCTTACCACTAGGCCACCAGAGCTCCCCTTAGGCATCAATTCTGTCATTTGTATTCATTGTCTGTCTCAGCTGCATAGCAAGTTCTTGAATAGAATTCTTATATTTATCCATTTAAATGGTTCCTGATTCATTCTAAATTTTCTTTTTTTCCTAGATTGAGACAATTGGCAAAAAAGTGTGTTCACAGAGAGTCCCTTATGCTCCTGGTAAAATTCCCAAGTTGAGTCTTCAGGATCCACCCATCAAGAAACCTCGAGTGTAGATATTGCCATTTTTATTGGGTTTTTTTGGTACTTCAGAATGACATCTATCTGATGTAAGATGGTTAACGAGCCAAGTGTTTTTAAGGAAATGAAACTATTTTTTTAAAATCAAGTTTATACTGGCAGTATGGGTATTAGCACATCTGATAATTAAGAATCTAGAATATTTTCTACATATTTTTATAATATTGTTACCTCATTTATCGGACAAATAGAAAAAGAATCATGTTTTAATGGTATTGATTTTTGTACAAGAATAAAAATGACATCAAATGTCCACAGCACTTTAATCTCACCTGTAAAGAGAAAGGTACGCTCTTCAGTTTTTTTTGGTCATTGATTTATTATCATTGAATATATATTTCGAGGCCATGAAATTGCTAAGCTAAACACTGGCCTACGCCTGTTAACCTTTTGAGTTCCTTGTTAAATGGGTGATGTGTTTCCTTAACCATCTCTTGCCTTTCTGAGATAAGAAAATTATGCGAAGGACAGAAAGGGCCTCTTGTGCTTATTTTTTTGTTAGTTGCTTAAAATGTTGTCCTTATGTTTCCATTTTAGAATTAACTTTGCATTATAGTTGATTTAAAGTCTGCTTGGTTCTTTTGTTTGAATGAACTGTGTCATTTGGTTTCTTTTGTTTGAATGAGCTTTGTCAAAAGATTATCCTTGTGTAAAAGGTTATCCAGTCCAAGTATAATTAAAAGGTCTTTTCTTTTTTTCACATTACGAGAAAATAGATTTTTAAAAAGGAGAAAGATATAATAGGGACTATTGCTATACTCTTTATTTCTTATATTTCCTTAATGACCAGTAGTAGTTTCTAGTCTAAGAGCCAAATATATTTGTGACCTTGCCCTTGGCATCCTTCCTTGTCTTAACAATTGTCATTTTCCCTTGAATAAGAAAAACAATAATATGTCATATATAAATCTGAAAAACAGGTTTTATAAATTACTTCAAGCAGCAACAGCAGCATTCTGAAATCAGAATCAATGTTAGTATTTCCATCTCCTTTCTTCCTACGTAGGTTGTTGGCATTTATATTTGCAATGATTGTGTTGTGTTTTGTCATTATTGAATCATGTCACCTGTCCACTTGATGTGTGTGCTCTACTCAGTTTGTACAAATGGAGTTAAGCAGAATGGAGACAGGCAGATACAAAGATGATGGCAGAAACATCTGTACAGTTATCCAGTGCATAAATAAAATACCTTTTGCATCAAAGCTGTGAGAGTGTATTTTGTGTCATGGGAAAAGTAGCTAATGAATTGTGGTAATTTGACTTTGGAGGGTGAAGAAATCACTCCTTCCTTCTGGAGACGGGAATGTTACATCCACCCTTCAAATGACGCAAGAATTGAGAGAATTTATCAAGTAGACCAGGTATTGGCTATGGGCCCAAACTGGTGAGCCAATTGCAAACAAGAGTTTTTATCTTTTCATATAACTCAGCTCATTGTTAGCAAGTAGGATCTGACTCATAGCTAACTCCCCCAGTGGGTTTCCTGGTTTATAAATCACTTGGGAGAGGGAGCTCTGGTGCCCTAGTGGCAAGAAGCTGCACTGCAATCCCAGAAAGTATGTAGTTTGAACCCACCAGATGCTCTGCTGGAGAAGAAGGGACAGTCTCCTCCTGTGTCCGATTTGACAGTACACACACACAAAATAATAAAATAAATCACTTGGGAGGAGATTGCCCATCTTACTCTTTCAGAGCCACTGATGGATCCAAACCACCAGAGAGGTGCCATAGTGCAACTTCCTATGACTACGACACCAGGGCTCCATGGAGTTTGTTTTAAATAGTTGTGTAAGTACCTCTGTAATATATTCAGTTTAACCTCTTAGCCCTTTTAAGAAAAAGTATTCCGATTCCTGAAAGAAACAAATATCAACTTCCTCCTGAGCCTTTGAGGAAAGGCTAAAATTATTAAATAGAAATAGAAGTTATTTAGATTTCTGCTTTAAGGATTTTTATTCTGTTTAATAATAGTAAATGTGTATTCTAGGAACGGTGAATTTCAATCCCAAAATGTCTTGCTAAAATAGATAAAATTCCCATCAACAAATGGATAGGAAAACTATGGTATACCGTGGAATACCACACAGTGCTGAAAAACTTGTAAAACATTACACAACATGTTAGGACCCTGGAACACATAATGCTGAGTGAAATATCTGTCACAAGAGGACAAATACTGTATAGCACAACTGCTATAAAACAGGTCTGTCACGAGGGATTAGAAGGAAAATAGGATAAGAGTGGATAAAGACCACTGCATTGGAACCAATGAAAGAACTGTCTACAATGAAATATGATAAGGCATTATACGTATGACAACAGCCAGAATAAGAGACATCATTGCCAAGAGGGGGGCAGGGGGAGGTATGTAACTGCAACAATGAATGAATATAAAAAAAAGTGAACTGGGGGAGAGAGGTAAGGGAGGGCAAGGGAGTCAAAAGTGCAACAATGAATGAATGAAAAATGTTTATTAAAATCACAATAAAATTTTATTTAAAAAATATAAAGCAGGATTGTTGTTAGATACCAGCCAGCCGTGCCTCTGGGTCCTAACATGTATGACCAGTTGTAACGATAGCACAAGTGGGCAATGTTGCCTTTTATTGCCCATTTGTTGCTATGAGTCAGGGCCTGCTCCAGGCAGCAAACAGTTAACTTCTCCTTACTATCCAGTCAGAACCAGCTAGTAGCTGACTCCCCAGCGGTTATCAGAGGCTCTAAATCCTTCAGGAGACTACTTACCTATCGCTTTCCCTCAGAGCAGTTGGTGAATTCTAACCACCTGTCTTTTGGTTGGCAGCCCTGCTTCTTACCCAGTCGGACCCCAGAGCTCCTTTCAAGTTGTCAACAGTTAACAGCTGTCATGTCCCATCAAGTCAGAACTGCCTCATAGCTGATCCTCCAGGTTTTCAGAAGACCATCGATGAGATTGATTCAGAGACTGGAGTAATGAGGGTAGGGTGTCAGAGATGATAAAGTGGGCACAGGATAGAGAGCAGGTTTATGGGCTATTATATATAGGGTCGCAGTGAGTCGCAAGCAACTTGATGGCACATAACAACAAATTGCACAGCAGTAGATTCTCCTGTGGAGGAACTAATGGATTCGAACTGTGTGGCTTTAGGATTATAACCCAGCTTTTTACCATTAAGAGCTCCCTTTAACAGGAGTTGTTAGGTGACTTCTAGTATGACTTTTAGTATGACTTCTAGTGACCCTATGAACAACATGTGAACCCTCTCCCATCCTGTGCCATCCTCACAATCTCTGACACACTCATGCCCATTGTGCAGTCACTGTCAATCCACCTGGTTGAGGGTCTTTATCTCATCTGCCTTCTAAGCATGATGTCCCTCTCCAAGGGATGGCCTGTCCTAGCAAGATGCCTAAAATATATGAAGATTTATCATCCTTGCCTCCAAGAAGCACTCTGGCTACACCTTCTCCAAGACCTCCTCTGTTCTTTTGGCTGTCCACGGGATTTTATGTTCTTTTCTCCAACACTACAGTTAAAAGGCATCAATTCTTTTATCTTTACTCACTATCTAGCTCTCAGATGCATACCAGGTGACTGAAAAGATCATAGTCTGAATCAGGTGCACCTTAGTCCTCAAACTGACATCATTGCTCCTCAATAATTTGGAGAAGTTCTTTACTACAGACTTTCCCAGTGCAATACAATTCCTGATCTGACAGCTGGTACTAAATGTACTGACTGGGGCTTCAAGTAAGATGAAGTAATTGACAGTTCTAATCATTTCTTCATTTATCATACTGCCAATTGGTCCAGTGATTTTTGCTTTCTTGATATTGTGATTGAAGGGTGCAGTGTTGAACCTTCTGTAGCAGCACTTCAAATCCTCCTCACTTTCAGCAAGAAAACTTGTGTCATCTGCATAATGAAGAATATTGATAAGTCTTCCTCCAATCCATTATTTTTCATGTTATGTGCTGTTGAGTTACTTGCGACTATAGCAACCCTATGTACAATGGCTCTGAACCGATCTCTATCCTGAGCCAACCTTGTTGTCTCTGACACACCTACCCCCATTACCCCAGTCACTGAGTCAATCCATC
The DNA here is from genome assembly GCF_000299155.1 of Elephantulus edwardii. Classification (NCBI taxonomy): domain Eukaryota; kingdom Metazoa; phylum Chordata; class Mammalia; order Macroscelidea; family Macroscelididae; genus Elephantulus; species Elephantulus edwardii. The sequence continues at coordinate 863,933 of NW_006399917.1, forward strand.
TCATGCAAGATCTTCCTCTCTTGCACTGTACCTCCACCCTTCTAAGCATGATGTCCCTCTCCAAGGACTGGTCCCTCCTTCCAACCCGCCCAAAATATGTCGGATGAAGCTTTAAAATCTTTAAGAAGCAGCTAGCAGCAGTCCATGGTATATTCAATACTCCAGCACGAAAACTCAAAGGCATCAATTCTTCTATCTCCTTAGTCATTGTCCAGCTCTCTGATGCATAGCAAGTGATTGCTACAAACATGGCTGGATCAGGTGCTTCTTATCTCTACACTGACATCTTTGCTCTTCAGTACTCTGAAGAGGTCCCTGGCAGCAGATTTTCCCAGTGCAAGTTGTCTTTTGATTACTTGGCTGCTGGTACAAGAATGTTGATTGTGGAGCCACGCAAGCTGCATCTGTTAACAATCTCAATCTCTTCACTGTCCATCATGATGCTGCTTGCTGTCCCAATGGTGAGAATCTTTGTGGGTTTTTTTTAAAATGAGCTTCAATCCATATTGAAGACTACAGTTCTTGACCTTCTGTAGCAAACGCCTCAATCCTCCGCAGTTTCAGCAAGGTTGTGTCATCTGCATAATGCAGATTGTTGATGAATGTTCCTCAAATCCTAATGCTACATTCCTCATAGAGCCCAGCCTCCTGGATGATCTGTTTTGCATATAGAAAAGTAAGGAGATAGGACATATCCCTGGCGTACATGCTTCCTGATTTTGAACCATGCAGTGTTTCCTTGCTCTATTCTGACAACTGCCTCTTGGTCCAAGTATGGGTTTTACATAAGGATAATCAAGTGTTCTGGGATTCCCATTCTTAGAGTCTCCAGCTTTTTAAATTTGCTCAGCATATATACAGACTGAATAGGGATGGGGAGAGGATACAACAGTAATGCACACCTTTCTTAATTTTAAGCCATGCAGTGTTTCCTTGCACTGTTCCCAAAATAGCCTCTTAGTCCAGTTATAAGTTTCACACCAGCACAATTAAGTGCTCTGGAATTCCCATTCTTCTCAATGTTAGCTATAATTTGTTATGACCAACACAGTCAAATGCCTTTTCATAGACAAAGCACAAATAAACATTCTTCAGGTAATTTTTGCTTCCAACCAGGATACTTTTAACATCAGCAATGATATCCCTGGTGTCACAGCCTCTTCTAAATCCAGCTAGAATGTCTGGCAGTTTTCTAGGTACTGTTCTAATCATCTTAATGATCTTCTGCAGTATTTTGCCTGCATGTGACATTAATGATAGTGTTGGAAAATCTCCACATTCTGTGGGATCTTCTTTCTTAGAAATGGAAACAAATCTGGACCTCTTCCAGTCAGCCAGGTAGCTGTCCCTGAAACTTTCTGGCATAGTCTAATGTCCAGGATTGCTTTTCTTTTGAAACATGCCCATAGGTCTTCCCATCAATTCCTGGGTCTTTATTTTTTTCCAGACCCTTCAATGCAGCTTGAAAGTCTTCATTCATTACTATTTGCTCATGATCATATATAGTACTTCTTGAAATATTTGTGTCGGCCAGTTCTTTTTGGTACAGTGTTTCTACGTATTCCCTCCATCTTCTTTTGATGCTTCCTATTTTGTCCATAGCATCTCTTAAGTATTGTAACTTGAGCCTTAATTTGTTCTTTAGTTCTTACAACTTGAGATATGCTGAGCGAGTTCTTCCATTTTTATTCTCCATCATTATTCTCTGCACATTCCATTTTAGTTGTTTGCTTTGTCATCTTGAGCTGCCTTTTGAAATCTTCTGTTCAGCTTTTTTTACTTTAGCATCTCTTCCTTTGTTTTGGCTTCTCATTGCTCTAGAATCTCTTCTGACAGCCATTTTGGTTTTTTTTTTTCTTTCTCCTCTTTCTTTATAGTGACCTTTTGCTCTTTCCATGTATGATGCCCTTAATGTCATCCCACAATTTATCATTCAACAAGTGATGTTCAGTGAGTCAAACCTATTTTTAAAGATGATTTTTAAATTCAATTGGGATCAACTCAAGATCATATCTTGATTCTTGTACATTTGTTTTAATTTTCTTCAGATTTAATTTGAACTTTGACATGAATAGTCTGTTCCACAGTCAGCACCTGGCCTGGTTTTGTCTGCTGATATTGAGCTCCTCAAATGATTCTTTCCACAGATGTAGTCAATCTAATTCCTGTGCAGTCCATCAGGTGAGGTTCATGTGATAAATAATTGAACATACAGAAGCCCTCAGTTATTAACTGGTTTTGATTTGATGGCAATGAATTTGAGTTTTGATATATATTTAAATATGTAGATCTTTTTTATTTATTAGCCATTTAGTTGGGCAGGAGGTGTGGAACTGTTGAGTTTTAGTAAATTTTTATTTAGTACTTGAAATTAAAAGAAATATTTGTAGGTAGTAAGGAAATATTGTTGTTACATGTTGTTGAGTTGCTTGTGACTCATAGTGACCCTATGTACAACAGCCCTAAACCCTGCTCTGTCCTGTGCCAGTCTCATGGTCTCCAACACATGTACCCCCATTACCCCAGTCACTGAATCAATCCTTCTCATCGAGAGTCTTCCTCTCCTGTGCCTCCCAAGCATGACATCCCTCTCCAAGGACTGGTCCCACCTTGCAACACGTCCAAAGTATGTCAGACAAAGCTTCAGAAGCTTTGCCTCCAAGAAGCTGCCAGGTCTCAACTTCTCTAGGACAGACCTGTTTGTGCAGAGTCCATGGTATTCAACACTCCTCTCCTGCACCATAGCTCAAAGGCATCAGTTCTGTCATTCGTAGTCATTGTCTAGCTTTCTGATGCATGTAAGTAACTGCAAAGACTATTGCCTGGATCAGGCACATGTTAGTCTCCAGACTGACATCGTTGCTCTTCAGACAAATTTTTTTCAGAGAAAATTGTGAAAAAAGGACATATAAAAAAGAAAAGATTGTCCCTAACTGGCCTTCAGAGGTTGAATATATTATTCAATTGAGAATTTGTAGCTTTAAATCTTGCCTGTTTTTGTTATGTATCTTTGAGTGGGAACGACCCATAACTGACCCTTCTAAGGGTTTTCAGAAGTAGTAAACTGCATGAGAGGAGACTGCCCATCTTTCTCCCACAGAGCAGCATGTGGATTCAAACTTCCTACCTTTGGGTTTACAATGCAGCTCCTTACCACTAAGCCACCAGAGCTCAAATCCTGAGTGAACTCCCTATTAGTTAGCATGGGATAAACATGGATACATTACACACAGCTTTTTTTCTTCATCTTTAAAATAAAATTCAGCCCTTAAATGATGGCTGTGAGGATTTCAGGAGAGTATTCACATACAGGTCTTAGTGGCTGTCTGCTGTCTGCTAACTTTCAAAGCTGTCTACAAGAGCCACTCAGCAGCTCTAAATCACCAAGACACACACTGACCAGCATGGATCCGGCATGATGCAAAGACCTTTGGGTGCATTTTCTCTCCCATTCATTGCATTCTCTGAAGTAAAGTCTGTATTTCCTATCTTTCAAACTGAAGGCAGAGGGCTAGAAAAATGAAGCAGCTTGTGCACACTCAAACTTAACAAATGACAGTATCAGAAGTTAGGACAGATCGGTGTGACTTCTTCCCCCAAACTTCTAATCTTCTTGTTAACTTTGCTTCTCGGCAAGTGTGAAGGTAACTCTTCTCAGGGGTGGCGGGTAACCAGCACTCAGCTGGGGGCCAGTATTAACCGTTAGAGATACTGTTGTGATGTTTTTGTTGTTGGGTGCCTTTGAGCTCTCAGCTCTGACTCCCAATGACCCTAATGTATACAACAGCATGAAACCCCGCACCAGCCTTACAATCTCTGCTATGTCCCTCCATTTCATTGAGGTTCTTTTGCCGATCTGGCAGAAATCATTCCTCATTCTAACTCTTATCAGAGCCATGATGATCAGTTATCCACCCCTCCCCGCTTGCCAGACCCACCTTCAGACCCAAAGATGGGCCTGCTTTGCCTAATGTAATCTCTCTCCACTAGCTTCAGAAGCAGCCACATGACATACACTCGCCTCTGAGACTTGAGTGGCCGTCTGTGAGTGAGGTTCCTGACCCAGTGCTCCCAAGAAAGCTACGAGAAAAGACGCATTCGTTGATCCCTCTGGATGCTGAAGCTAACTGTTCTGCTTGAATAACAGGGTGTGACCTGAGTAGCCACCACCCTAACAGCCTGGGGTAAGGCCAACACTGAGGGCAGCCAAGATGGACAGATGGGGAAACATCTCGATTCCTTGATGACTTTGTGGAACCACTGAACCCACCGATTCTGAAGCCTTTTTGGTGAGATAATAAATGCCCTTTAACAATAAAGCCAGCTTGATTCATTTTTTACTATTCAACAATGGAGATTGTATCATCATCATTATTAAGAGGAGGGAGAGCCCATGGCCTTAGACAGAATAAGGGGACTATCATCTCAAGGCAAATATTAGGAGATGTTGTTGTTATTGTTAGGTGCTGTCGAGCAGAGCACTACTCATAGCAACCCCATGAACAAAATACCCGAAGTCTATGCCTATTGTCATTTCTCAAAGTTCATCTCATCGTTTCCAAAGACATGTTGTTTAGAAGTGGATGCCACTCCTGCTTCCAAACCTGTCTTACGAGTCGAGCAAAATAATACCAGTGGCAGCTGCGGGCAACGTGACTAAGTTCCCTTAACTCATGGGGGAATTCCAGCCAAAAGGGGTCTGCAGAGTTCAATGTGAGGGCACAACTAGGGCAGAGGACTTGGCAACACAATGAAGCTAGTAAAATTTAGCTCTGTGAAAGGCTGTGTGTATCACATTTGGGCTGTTGAGTTCTGTTGTGCCAACTATTACTCCTACTGACCTATTATGCAGAATGGAATGCCCCAGGGGTTTCTTTCTTTTTTTAAAAAAAATTTATTAATTTTAATGAACATTTACAGAGATTTTGGATTTCCATTTATTGTTGCACTTTTCTCCCCCCCAGTTCACTCCTCTCTTTGAAAAGTAAAATTCTTTCTTTGGTATACAATCCCTCCGCCCCAAGTACACTACACTACGCAACCTTAATTCTGGACTCTTGAGATAACCATAATACCCTATCATATATCGCTTTTAAATTACTCTCTCCCTCATCTATTTCAATGCAGCATACATAATTTATCCAGTTTTTATGAATCTTATCCCAACCCTGATGTCAGTCCCATTCTACAACAGTTGGCACCATGTAGTATTTGTCCTTTTGTGACTGAGATACCTCACTCAGCATAATGTCCTCCAGGGTCACCATCTTGAATAATATTGAATGAGTTCCTTGTTTTTCAATGCAGTGTAGTATTCCATTGTGTGAATATACCACAGCTCCTCTATCCATTCGTTTGTTGATGGGCACCTGGGTTGTTTCCAACTCCTTGCTATTGTGAACAAAGCCACAACAAACATGGGTGTGCATATATCTGCTTAGATGTCAGTTATGGTCTCTTTGGGGTATATTCCCAGTAGTGGAATTGCTCGGTCAAATGGTATCTCTATTTGCACCTCTTTGAGAAAGTGCCACACCACTTTCCACAGTAGTTGCACCATTTTACACTCCAAACCATAGTGAATAAGGGTTCCAGTTTCTCCACAACCTCGCCAGCATTTGTGGCTTGCTGTTCTGTTAAATTTTGCTATTCTGACTGGGGTAAGATGGTATCTCATAGTTGTTTTAATTTGCATCTCTCTTAGAGCTAGGGATTTTGAACATTTCTTCATGTGCTTGCTGGCCATCTGAATGTTGTCTTTAGTGAAGTGTCTGTTCATATCCTGTGCCCATTTTTCAACTGGATTATTTACCTTTATCTTGTTGTGGTGCTCAAGTATTTTATAAATTCTAGATATAATTCCCTTATCTGACATGTCATTCCCAAATACTTTTTCCCAGTCTGTGACTTCTCTTTTTACCCTGTTGGAAAAGTTTTTGGATGTTCATAAGGATTTGATTCTTAGAAGGTCCCATTCATCTATTTTATCTTCTCCTGGTTGTAGACCAGGGGGTTTTTAAAACTGTAACCTTTATGGAAAACCCAGTGTCTTCAATTGCACTCCAAGTCATGCTGAGCTTCCACTGGATTTCCAAGGCTTTAAGTCTTAAAAGAGCAGAAACTGCTCATCTTTCTCCAGAAGAATGGTTGTTGGATGTGTTACTTAGTAAGACAACATGCTACACACTATGCCGCCATCAGGATTGCAGGGAAGCACATTAACAATCTGCCACATGCTGATGACATTTCTCTACTTGTTGTTTTGGTAACGTTCCAATTTTAGTATATGTGCTGCCAAAGTGAGCACAGGTAACGTGCTCAAAGTATCTGAGATGAAGCTTCAAAATCCTTGTCTCCAAGGAGCAACCTGGTTTTACCCTCTCCAGAATAGACCTGTTTGTTCCCTTGCTCAATACTCTTCTCCAGCACAACTCAAAGGCATTGATTATTCTTCTATAATGCTTATTCATTCTCTCTCAGATGCATAGCAAGCAATTGAGAAGACCATGGCCTGCATTAGATGCATCTTGGTCTCTGGATTGATATTATTGTTCTTTAGCACTCTGGAGAGGTCCTTGACAGATTTTTTGAGGGCAACTCTTTTGTTTTAATTTCCTGACTGCTGGTTCAAGGGTGTTGACTGTGGATCTGAGCAAGCTAAAATTGTTAACAACCTCAATCTTTTCTCCATCAATTATGATGCTGCCAATTGGCCCATTAGTGCGGATCTTTGTTTCCTTGATGTTGCGATGCAATCCATATTAAAGGCTGCTGTCCTTGACCTTTTGCAGCAAGTGAAAAAGAAAAGCATAATTTTACTTGCAGAACGTCAAAAATGACATGAAGCACTTGTTGATAAAGGTCAAGGGCTACAGCCTTCAAGGTGGACACAAAAGAAAAAAATACTAGGGGGGATTATATAATTTTTAAATTTTTTTTTACTTTACAAAGAAAAACCAACTGGGGGGAGTGGTGGGCAGGGAGGAAAATGTGCAACAATGAATGAATGGAAATCCAAAGTCTCTAAACTTTCATTAAAATTTCAATTTAAAAAAATAGAATCAACCTAATGGCATACATGTATTTGTTGTTGTGTTCTGTCAAGTCAAAACAGACATATAGTTGACCCTCCAGCAAGTTTTCAGAGGCAGTAAATCACATGGGAGAAGACAGCTCATCTTTCTACCATGGAGCAGCTGGTGAACCCAAAATGCATGTTTTTGGCTTGGTAATGCAAGTCCTTCCTGCTAAGCCACCAGGGGTTCCTGTACTTCTGCGAACGTATATAGATGTGAGTATGTATAAACAAACACATACAGACACACACATATATAGAGAGAGAGCTTTCTGTATAAATGCATATTGCTAGGAGTGGCTATTCCTTGGAGAAGGACATGATGTTTGGAAGGTTGGAGGGTCAGTGAGGGAGAGGAAGACCCTCAACTAGGTGGACTGACACAGTGACTGCTTCATTGGGTTCAAATGTGTCAGGAAGTGTGAGGATGGTGAAGGATAGAACAGGGTTCTGATCTTTTGTTCACAGGGTTGTTATGACTCGAAAGCACCTAACAACAGTAAATCTTGGTAGGAGAAGACTGGAAGACTGCCTGTCTTTCTTCCCTGAAACCACAGGTGGATTTGAATGGAACATCCTTCAGTTAGCTCCACACAAATCAATCATGCTACCAGGGCCTCCTCTAAAGTGTTATCAGGATGGAAGATTGATTAACAACCTGCGTTATGCAGCTAACACAACCTTGCATGCAGAAAATGAAGAGAATTTGAAGCATTTATTGCAGAAGATCAAACACTACAGTCTTCAATATGGCATGCATCTCAACATCAAGGAAACAAAAATCCTCACCACTGGACAAACGGGCAACATAATGATAGATGGGGAAAAGACTGAAGTTGTCAAGGATTTCCTTTTACCTCAATGCACTATCAAAATCAAGATGTGTCACACTGGGAAATCTACTTGTAAAGGACCTCTCCAAAGTGCTAAAGAGCAAAGATGTCAGTTTAAAGACTAAGGTGCGCCTGATCCAAACCATGGCATTTGCATTACGGATCTTGTTTCATGTATATTTCCCCCAGCCTCAGATTATTCGTAAGCAAATTCCAGCTTCTCACTTCATACTGTCCTTTGCCAGGAGAGACCACCTCATCCTCTTCCAGCTCCAGCTGGGTTCACCTTTCGCTCACAGTGGCCATCCTCACCCTTCTGTCCCTCACTGTTTTCCATCGTCCACTTGTAAGCTGTTCCATGTTGTACACAACAGCTTTCCCCCTTGCTTCTCACACCTCAGCTCAGTCTTGAAGCTTTAGTGTGTTTTGGGCTCCTTTCTGGATTAAAGTATCTTCAAGGTTTATAAGTTATTAAAAGAAGAGCCTCCAGGCACTTCTGAAAACTCCAGTGCTGTCAAGTCAATTCCAGTTCACAGTGATCACATGGGACCGAGCACAGCTGCCCCATGGGATTTCTGAGGCTGGAGATCTATGGGAGCCCACTGCCTCTTCTCTCCCACTTGGAGAGGCCTGAGTCTAAATTTCCCAACAACGAAATCACTTGCTACTTTTAATAGAGAATTTTCAAAACACTTTTTTTTTAGGGCATCACAAAAACTCCTGTGTGAGATTTTAGAGCAAGAGTTACAAATATTTTCCAGTGAGATCATTAAGGCAAAAGCAGCCACATTTCTCCAAGGTCCAATGATGCAGCTAAGCCCCAACTAAATGCCCAGGCACTGGAATAATGATTAGTTTTCTATATGAAATTCCTACTCTACGTAGTAATCTATAGTATGCCAGATGATTTACAGCTTTAAAGAGTCAAGAAAACATTTATAAATGTGATACATACTTTAAAAGCCTATAAAAAAATAAGAAGTTTGCAAAAAAAGAAAAAGGGAGCTCTGATGGTCTAGTGGCAAGAAGCTGCACTACAATCTTAAAGGCGTGAAGTTTGAATCCACTAGATGCTCCACTGGATAAGGAGGGGCAATTTCCTTCCGTGCCAGTTGGATCCGACTTGACAGTACACAAGGAATAAAAGAAAAAGTAAGAGGTTTGCATCAAGTTTTAAGATGGTAATGACATGCCATTGTTGTACACTGTAGAGCTGGGACCGACCCATAGCTGATTCTCCAGTGAGTTTTCAGGGACAGTTAATCGCATGGGAGGAGACTGGCCAGCCTTTTCCCGCAAAGCAGCTGGTCGACTCGAACCGTGTACCTACAGGATTGCAGTGCTACTTCTTGCCATTAGGCTACCAGAGCCCTGTAATGATATAGTACAATAGAGAGAAAAAAACTAAACCACAACCCTTTATATTTCATTTCAAAATTTTCCTTTTTTTTTAAAGAAACATGGTTTTTTAAAATTATTTCTTTTTTTTAATGTGTGTACTGTCAAATCAGATCTGACTGGTACAGGAGGCAATTGTTCCTCCTGCTTCAGCAGAGCATCTGGTGGATTTGAACTGTGCACCTCTGGGATTACAGTGCAGCTTCTTGCCACTAGGCTACCAGAGCTCACCAAAATTTTCCTTTCTTAAAGACAAGAAGAATCTCATTCATCAAACCAGGCCTCTGAGGGAACAAGCATGTCCCTTCTGTTAAGGAATCCTCTGCTCAATTTGGAAACTTTGCACATCTGCATCCATAAGCAAAGTCCAGTCCAGAGCAAGCCGTCAGGTTGCAACAATCAACCCTAGTGCACAGCACGGATCATCTTTGCTTCATCTGTTTGGGTTCTGATCAACTCATCTCCAGCCATCCGTGGTTAGGTTCAAACGGGCATCAGCTGCAGGTTCAGGAGTCCACAGTGCTCCATGCATTCCAGATCTGCTGGTTTCCTCAGTCAGCCCCAGTGCCGGCAGGGGGCCAGTGCAACAAGCCAGGGGCTCTCACAACTCCCTGCACCTCAAGCCAACAACCTGCTCATCTACATACCTAGGCATGCCTGTTGTTGTTATGTGCCGTCGAGTTACCTGGGACTCATAGTGACCCTATGTACAAAACCTCTGACACCTGCCCCGTCCTGCCTGTCCTGAGACAATCTCACTGATTCTGAAACACCTCCATTGTTCCAGTCACTGTGTCAATCCATCTCATCCAGGGTCCTCCTCTCCTGTGCTGTCCCTCCACCCTTCCAAGCATGATATCTTTCTCCAACAACTGGTTCGTCTTGGCCATGTGTCCAAGGTATGTGAAACTGAGCTTCAAAATCCTAGCCTCCAAGGAGAAACTTGGTTTCACCCTCTCCAAGACAGACCTATTTGTTTTCTTGGTGGTCCAAGGTATCTTCAAGACTTCCCCAGCACCACAACTCAAAGGCATCAATCTTTCTTCTGTCATCCTGAGTCATTGTCCAGCTCTCTGATAGATAGCAAGTAATTGGGAAGACCATGGCCTGGATCAGGCACACCTTAGTCTCCAGACTGACATTGTTGCTTCTCAGTACTCTGGAGAGGTCCCTGCCAGCATGCTAGATAGGTGAAATAATAATTACTGAAGTTAGTGGTTGCCTGATATGTTTACAAATGATGAAAGTAAATGTTACACAGCAGAATTGATTAAGTCCTGGTAGTACAGTGGTTAAAGCACTTGGCTGCTAGCTGATCTCGTCAACTACTCCTTGGGAAAACATTGAGGCTGTCTGCTTCTGCAGTCATCACAGCCTTGAAACCCTGCAGGCCAGTCCTCCTCTGTCCTCCAGGATCACTATGAGGTAGACTTAACTTGATGACAACAGCCTGTTGTTTCTATAAAGAAAGGGAGTCTAAGTATAGGTTGCTCTTCAGCCTTAAAATAAAATGCGACCAATTTTCCAAGTTATGCATTATTTGTCATAATAAAGATATCCACTGATGTAAAAACTCAAAACAGTTTGCTATCCAACTATATTATTTTACAACTTCCTCTTGTGAATACAGTAAAGACTGGATTAAAAGCCAACAGAACTGGATTACTAGCAGTTAGTGAGGAAACTCCTCCTTCAGGTCATTACTATCACACACACAACCACCTCACTAGTACTGAGGAACACGAGGACGACGTGACATAGTGGATGCTGACGGAGCAAGCTACCACAATGCAGGCTACCACTGCTAGTCCTGGGTGATGCATTTCTGCTGTGGTCCCACAGAACTCCCATATGACTAATTAGTGTAAAATTATAGGGTCTGAAGGGGTTATATCAATGTGAAGAAGCAGCTAATTCTCAAACTTTTAAGTAATTCTGAATCAATCCAATGATGTGTTCTTAGGTGAAACATAAACAGACACTATAAACTGCCACCATAAGGGGAACATCACAATACTGCAAGCCACACAAATGCTTTGGTTTACTAGAGCTTACAAAAGTGATGATTACGTCTTCTGAGTCTGCAAAAGGAGACTTGGTGTATTGGGCTGCAGTTCAAATTCACCAGCTGGTTTCAACTGGATGGCAGTGGGTGAACAGTCTCTTACATGTACTATGAAAATGTGTGAAATACTGTGAGAGTTGCCAAAATGTGACACAGACACAAAGCTGAGTAGATGCTCTTGGGAAAATGGCTCCGCGCCAATGGACTGCTTTGTGCAGGGCTGCCACAAACGTTCCATGTGGAAAAACACAATATCTAAGAAATGTAATTAAGTGCAATGAAACAAGCTATGTATACCAGTAAGCTATTTATAAACAAATTCATCACAGGCTCAATCTGTGTTGAATGTTTTGTCACAGCATCTAATTTTTCATAAAAGAAATGTGGCAATAATGTATAGTAACGAGAGAGTAAAAAGTCTTCTGAAGTTCTTAATGTATTTTATATTGTGAATACTGAGCTCTTAACACAATTTATGATTACATTATGGCAAGAAATTGCTTACCAGGACAAGGAAAATCTGCTAAAGCCAAATGAAAGGCCATGACTCTATATTAGCTTACTGACATTTCTCTTAAACAAAGGAGTGGTAGCACATGCACTGAAGTCTGGTGTTATGGCTCCTTTGTTACCAACCGGAATTACATTTTTAAAGAATTCCCATCATCTTGAAAGCCTGGTCTGTTTTTGTTTTAGAGGGCCTTTGATCTTCTTTTGGCCACGAGATTTTTCAGGAAAAATTCACCTATTTAGGAAAAATAAAACATACAGTATTAGTTTAAAGCAAACTACTTTAACTTAGTATCAATTTAAAACAAGTGACAGTAAGATTGTTAATGTTGTTATGTACCATTGAGTTGGAACTAACTCAGCTGACTCTCCAGCAGGTGCTCAGAGGTCATAAACTGTAAGGAAGGAGGTTGTCCATCTTTCTTTCATAGAGCAGTTGGTGGATTTGAACCACATGCCTTTGGGTTAATAGCACAGTTCCTTACGTACTAGGCCCTCAGTGCTCCCTAAAGAGAATGACTACTATTTCACAATTGTTGTTATGTGCCATTGAGTCACCTGCGACCCATAATGACCCTATGTACAGCAGCTCTGAAGCCTGCCCTGTCCTGAGTCAGTCTCATTAATTCCAACACACCAACCCTCATTGCCTCAGTCACTATATCAGTCCATCTCATCCAGGGTCTCCCTCTCCTGTGCTGTCCCTCAACCCTTCCAAGCATGCTGTCCTTCTTCAAGGACCAGTCTCTCCTGGCCATGTGCCCAAAGTATGCAAGATGGATCTTCAAAATCCTAGCCTCCAAGGAGAAACTTGGTTTCACTCTCTCCAAGACAGACCTCTTTGTTATCTTAGTAATCCATGGTATGTTCAAGACTCTTCTCCAGCACAATTCGAAGTCACTGATTCTTCTTCTGTCAACCTTAGTCATTGCCCAACTCTCTAAAGCATAACAAGTAATTGAGAAGACTGGATTACATGTACCTTAGTCTCTCGACTGACATCATTACTTCTCAGCACTCTGGAGAGGTCCCTGACAGCAGATTTTCCCAATGCAATTTGTCTTTTGATTTTCTGACTGCTGGAGCCAAGTGTGTTGATTGTGGAGCTGAGCAAGATGTAATTGTTAACCTCAATCTCCTCTCCATCTATCATGGTTACACTTCATTATTGCCTAGTTGCTTTCAGCTTCACTACTTTCTTTTTATTAAACATTTTTTTTATTATTATTTTTTTATGTGAGTGTACCGTCAAATCAGATCTGACTGGTACAGGAGGAGACTGCCCCTCCTTCCCCGGCAGAGCATCTGGTGGATTCGAACCGTGCGCCTCTCGGATTATAGTTGCAGCTCCTTGCCACTAGGCCACCAGAGCTCCCCTAGCTTCACTACTTTTAAGAAGACTTTAGCATCTTCTGGCATTTCTTTTTTTTCAAATTCCAATGGCAATATTTCTCTAGCCTGACATGTTTGCTGTTAACTTTGGACCATTTTCCAACTAGCCACAACTCTTTTTTTAAAAAAGAAAAATATTCTTATCACTAGTCTCTGCAAATTCTTCTTTCTACTAACCCAGTATTATACAGGCTGACCCTACTGGTCTGCTTCTGTATGTTTGTTCCACTTTCTGTGCACTATCTTATTCCTCATCGCTGACAAAGTATTGCTGTTGGCCAAATTCATTTCAGAGAGCAATTCTGCTACATTATTATTCTGGATCTGATGTTTATAAAGCAGGCCTTATTGCAGTTGAGAAGATTCATCTGATGGAATCTCTTTATGCTTATTCCCCTCTAGGGAAGCCACGGCCCTTCGTGTATAATGGACTTGCCTCCACACCCTCTGTGGTGCCTGTTCAGAGGGGCACATTCACTTTCTCAGGTCATTAGGGTTCCATTTATTCCATCATGATCGTAGTGCAGCTTAATGCTTATTGGGAGAGCTCGGCACTGGAGGCCTGATTTTACGAGAAGTCTGAGGAATTCCTCTTTGCTATTTAGCACATGAGAAGAACAGCGATGACCATAACCATACATAATCACCAAGCATCTCAAGGCTCATACCCAGGACAAGTAATAAAGGAATTAATGCTTCTCTACACCTCATCCCATTTGGCAGGAGCAGAACTGACATTTTCACTCTGATTCATCATCCAAGTTCAATGATCAAAGTACTAGAATTCATTTACTAGTAATTTAAAACAAAAACATTTAAAGAGTTCCAAGTTCACTTCCTTGAACATTTTCCTTAAAATAAATAAAAGCTTGCAGGTTATTTTAATGTACTTGCACCAGTCTGGAGGTTGGTATTTGTTCTAAGCCTGCCAACAGTATGGCTTGATGAATAAATCCTTTATAATCACTGGTTTCCAGAGATCTTAAACTCAGGTGGTAAGTACTGAATGAAGCTTTTAGGTTTTCGAACCAGGCTATCAGTTCATGAAAATATTTATTTCTTCAGGGACAAAGAATTCTGTTGTTGTTGGGTGCTTTGTAATCGGCATAGTGACCTGTGTACAACATAACAGAACAATCCCGATCCCATGCCATCCTCACAGCCTCTGCTATGCTTCCGTCCACTGCTGTGGTTACTGTGTCAATTCATCTTCTTTAGGGTCTTCCCCTCTAACTGTTGACCCTAAACTTTTCCAAGCATGATGCTGTTTTCTGGAGACTGGCCTCTCCTGACAATATGAACAAAGGATAGAAGATGAAGTCTCATCATCCTCGCTTCTGAAGAGTATTCTGTCTGCACTTTCTTCTGAGACAGACTTTTTTGTTCTGGCAGTCCATGGTATATCCACTATTCTTTGTCAACACAATTCAAATGCATCAATTCATCATCATCTAATTATCACACACATAGGAAACAACTAAAAATATCAATGTGCACTTGGCTTACTGGTCTGACAGAAACTGGTGGAACCCCAGAGACTATGACTTAGTTACCCTTAGAACCTAGGACAAAACTTACCACCACTGCTTGACTTTCAAACACTAGACAGGCGACCAGTATCACTAGTATCACCGGGGAGCCACTCAATCCTTAGAATAACTAACCATACAAGGTGAAAAGAGCAGTATTTGCTCAACGGTAAAGCTGGTGGCTTAGTGGTAAGAACCTGTGCTGCAATCCTCAAAGCAAGCAGTTTGAATCCACTAGGTCTTCTGTGGGAAAAGGAGGGTAATCTCCTCCAGTGTGATTTATTGCCTCTGAAAATCTGCTGGAGGGTCAGCAATGGGTTGGTTCTGACTCAACGGCACTCAACAACAAAGCCCACAAAGAAGGGAGAGGTTGTTGCTGTTGTTATGTGCAGTCGAGTCATTTGCGACTCATAGCGACCCTATGTACAACAGCCCTAAACCCTGCTCTATCCTGTGCCAATTGCATTGCCTTTGACACACCCATCCCGATTACCCCAGTCACTGAATCAATCCACCTCATAGATGGTCTTCCCCTCCTGCGCTGTCCCTCTACTCTACCCAGCATGATGACCCTCTCTAAAGACCTGTCTCTCCTTACAACATGTCCAAAGTATGTCAGACGAAGTCCCAGAATCCTTGCCTCCAAGGAGCAGCCTAGTTTAATCTCTCTACGATGAATCTGTTTTCTTGGCAGTCCATGGTACATTCAATACTCTTCTCCAGCACCACAGCTCAAAGGCGTCAATTCTCCTTCTATCCTCCCTAGTCATTGTCCAACTCTCTGATGCATAACAAGTGATTGCAAAAACCATGGCCTGTATCAGGCGCACCTTAGTCTCCAGAGAGACACTGCTGTTCTTGAGTACTTTAGAGAGGTCCCTAACCGCAGACTTTCCCATCGCAATACGTTTTTTTATTTCTTTGCTACTGGTGCCAAGAGTGTTGACTGTGGAGCCGAGCAAACAGAAGCTGTGAACAATCTCAATCTCTTCGCCATCCATCCTGATGCTACCGATTTGTCCAGTGGTGAGAATTTTTGTCTTCTTGACATTAAGCCTCAGTCCATATTGAAGGCTGCAGTCCTTGACCCTCTGCAGTAAGTGCATCAGGTCCTCCTCAGTTTCAGCGAGCATGGTTGTGTCATCTGCATAACGCAGACTGTTGATAGATCATCCACCAATCCTAATGCCACGCTTCTCCTCATAGAGCCCAGCCTCTCGGATAATCTGCTCTGCACACAGGTTGAAAAGGTATGGAGACAGGATGCATCCCTGGCGTACACCCTTCCCAATTTTGAACCATGCAGTGTTGTCCTGCTCTGTTCTGACGACTGCCTCTTGGTCCAAGTATAGGTTTCGCATTAGCATGATTAAATGTTCTGGGATTCCCATTCTTCTCAGAGTCAGCCACAGTTTGTTATGATCCACACAGTCAAATGCCTTTGCATAGTCAATGAAACACAGATAGACATTCTTCTGGTATTCCTGGCTTTCAGCTAAGATCCATCTAACATCAGATACAATATCCCTAGTACCACGACCCCTTCTGAACCCAGCCTGGACTTCTGGTAGGATGGACAAATTAATGAAAACTAGAATTGTAAAAAGGAAGTGGAAAGAGTATGATTATATTGTGAGTTGCTGTTCTAATAAAATTAATATTAGAAAACAGCCTCCTCCATATTTTCTTTCTGAGGAGGGTTTGTCTCATCTTTAGGATGTAATTTTCTAATAAATCTCTGTATATGAATAGTTCAATGGAAACTTTTCTTTGTAAATTTTCACTCAGATCACATATAAAACTGAAAAAAAAAATACTATGGCTTGGACCAGGTGCACCTTAGTTTTTAAAGTGACAACCTTGCTCTAAAGTGACATTTTAAAGAGGTCCTTGGCAGCAGATTTGAAGTGAATATTACTAATATTTGAATTAACTAATAAACAGTAACAACAATACTTGAAATATTAACTTATCAATAGTATTTACATCTATTTAAATATATTTTATTTGAATTCCAATAAAGTTATTTAAAAGGTCATTAAGAGTTACTAAAAAAAGAGTTATAAAATGACACTTTCTTGATAAGTGACATCACAGAAAAGCTTCAGACCTTTTATTAATAGGGTCGCTATGAGTTGTGCTTGGCTTGACAGCAATCACCACCATCAACAACATGCAAAAATAGCTATTTATTATTTAAAAACTTTTAATTGCTAAGTTTAACTGACAGGAAAAAACATCATGAACATTTTATTAAATTTAGTCATTACATATGCGCTCCTATAAATTTCTGATGATCATAATTTTTTATAACATAATTTTTTTTGGACTTTTTTCCTTCTTTCTTGTTTTATGCCATCAAATTGGACCAGACTGACACAGGAGACTGCCCCTCCCTCTCCAGCAGAGCATCTGGTGGACCTGAACCATACACCATTGGATTATAGTGTAGCTTCTTTGCCACTAGGCTACAAGAGCTCTTCCCTTATAATTTTAAAAAACACATTTAACATATAATATTTTTACTGCGCAGTAGGTGAAATTTTACACAGAAAATTGATTTTTCATTCAATAATTCCTAAATGTATTGTTCTCCAATATTGATTGCAACCGACACAATATGTTGGCACTCTCCTGTCCCACACTGGGTTCTCGGTTTCCATTCGTTTACCCTGTTTCTCCCCTTCCAAATGTTGCCTTTTCCTCTCCTATAGACTGTCCTGGCACACATCTCTCACAAATGCTCCTGTTGCTTTTATAGGCCTATCTATTATCTGGTTTGGAAGAGGCTTCATTTCCACGTTAGAAGGGCAGCTAAGGGCAATAATCAGGGATGTTTCTCCAGTTCTTATCAGATGGGTAAGTCTGGTAGTTTTCATCAATATAAATTTTCTTCTCTATCTTTCACCCATTTTAACCAAGGTCTTCTATTCTAAGGGTGTCTGGTGGTGTGGTAGCTGGGCACCATCTAGTTCTTCTGGTCTCAGGCTCCAGGAGGTTCAGCAGAGCTTGGTTTTCTCTGGACCTTTGCTCCAGGTGGGCAGAGACCAGTAATTGTGTCTTATAAGCCTGCTTGCAAGCTTTTAAGACACCAGAGGCTTCTCACCAAACTAGAATGTAGGACATCTTTACGGACAGTGTCACGGCAGTTATCTAGACGTCCCAAGATCCTTAGCTTTCAAGCCTAACAGCTCACATCCACTATGTGTTTGGCTAGGTCTAAGGATATTCTACACCTGTACCCTCTACGTATACAAGTAGTAAATACAGTTAATCATGTATAAATATTCACAACTCTATGTATATGGGTTTGGTTTTTTTGTTGATATCTGTATACAGTTGAACAGTACAGAACTAGTGGTGCTAATGCCCTGCACAATCATTGAAATGAAAAATAAATAAATAAATAAATAAATTTAAAAAAAAGAAAATCAATGTATAACCCTCGACTGCCCCTAAACGTAACTATTATTAGCCTACTGTTGACTGAGAAGCCTTACTGATAATATACTTTATATGTTATATGTATTATATAAACTATACCCACACAGAAGCTGTGTTTTCTCTGAGGTGAAAACGTATTTCACAAAAAGTGCAAGGTTTATACATGTTCATGTAACTGAAGCAACAGCTACTATTATTGATAAAGGCTATCAAATATGACCCACAGCGACCCTACGAACAATAGATCTGAACCTTGCTCTATCCTGTG
This sequence comes from Elephantulus edwardii, assembly GCF_000299155.1. Lineage (NCBI taxonomy): Eukaryota > Metazoa > Chordata > Mammalia > Macroscelidea > Macroscelididae > Elephantulus > Elephantulus edwardii. Next base: position 882,447 of record NW_006399917.1, read on the forward strand.
CCATCCTCACACTTCCTGACACACTAGAGCTCACTGTAGCAGTCACCATGTCAATCCACCTGGCTGAGTGTCCTTCTCTCCTTCGCCAACCCTTTGCCTTTCCAAGCATGGTGTCCCTCTTCAAGTTATAGCCCCTCCTAGCAGCATGCCTGAAGTATGTGAGATGAAGCTTGATTACCTCTGTCTTCAAGAAACACTCTAGTTGTACCATCTACACGACATATCTGTTTATTCTCTTGGCTGTCCATGGGATGTTCTCTACTCTTCTCCAAGATCACAGCTCAATGGCATCAATCCTTGTTCTGTCATCCTTATTCACTGTCCAGCTCTCAGATCCATAGCAAGTGATCAGGAACACCATGGCCTAAATCAGATGCACTTTGGACCTCAAACTGACGTCACTATTCCTCAATAATTTGAAAAGTGAAAAGGTCCCTGACTGCAGACTTTCCCAGTGCGATATTGCTGGTACTAACAGAGTTGACTGTGGTCTTTACAAATTTCCTTTTTTTGCTCACAATGGTCCTTACTTTGGATTTATTTATCTTGAAATGGGGGACAACAACAACTGCAGACCTCAATCCATGGCATATATCAAACAATTCAACATTTTCTTGCAATGTTGACTTTTGCTCTGTCTTCGGTGTCTTCTTTGGTGAAGTGTCTGTTTGTGTTATTTGTCTAACTTAGACAGTCCTTCTGTTGTTGAGGTACAGAAGCTTTCTATACATTTTAGAGATTAGACTCTTGTCAGGTATGTTATTGCCAAAAAAGCTTTTTCGATCTGCAAGTCCTCTTTTTACTCTTTTGGTGAAGTCTTCGGTGAACTCAATCAAGTGTTAAGTTTCTACAAAGTCTCAGTTACCTGCTTTATCTTTTTTTAAAAAAATATTCTTTTATTATTATTTTTGTGCATGGCTGTCATCAAGTAGGGTCCGACTGGTACAGGAGGAGTTTGCCCTTCCTTCTCCAGTGGAGCATCAAACCACGTCTTCGGGATTGCAGCACAGCTTCTTGCCACTAGGCCACCAGAGGTTCTTGATTTATCTTTCTTAATTTTTTTTTCATTGTTGAACATTTTCTTCCTCCCCTCCCCTCCCCACAATGTACCCCTTTTCCTAGATTGTTGTCACATATATAAAGCCTAATCATAAATTCCTTTTAAAGTTCTTCCTCTCATCTCTTCTAATGCAGTGTTACCTATACACTCTTCTCCCATTCTCTCCCCAACCCTGTCATGTCTGTTCTATTTTATAAGGGTGTGTTTGTCTGTGACTGAGATATTACACTCAGCATGTCCTCCAGCTCACTCATGCTGTGTAATATTTTATTAATTCACTGTTTTTCAATGCTGCATAAGATTCCACCATGTGAATGTACTATACTCTTTTTGTCTATTCATTTGTTGATGGGCACTTGGGTTGCTTCCATCTCTTTGCTATAACACAGTAATAAAGAAGGTGTGCATACATCTATTTGAGTCATGGCTCTGGATTCTTTAGAGTATATTTCCAGTAGTGGAACTGCTGACTCAAATGGTATTTGTAGTCTCAACTTTTTTGAGGGGGAGGCGGGGAGCAGTGGAATTGCAGGGATCAGCACTTCCGGAGTGTAGTGGATAAGCTTCACCCTGGGAAAACCACCTTCGTGATCATGGTATCTCCCCTGCCAGGTAAGTATATTCTCAACTTTTTGAGAAAGCGGCAGGCTACCTTCCATAGTGGCTGTACCATTTTACATTCCCACGAAAGTGAATAAGGGTTCCAAGCTCTCCACAACCTTGCCAGCATACGTTGTCTGCTGTCCTGTTGAACTTTTGCTATTGTTGCTGGCGTATCTGCTTTATCTTACATTTTTTGTATATGTTTAGTTCTGTTTGATAGTCTACTTATGACACAGATTTGGGTTTTATTCCTATTTTTTCTTCTCTGAACTTTAGAGTTTTGGGTCTAGGATTTAGGTCTTTGATGCATTTTGAGTTAGTTTTTCTGTGTGACCTGTATGAGCTATAGATCCTGTTTAATTTTTGAAAATTAATATCGAGTTTTGCTAGCACCATTTAATGTACTTCGATCCTGTCTGAAAGATCAGCTGTTTCTAGCTGGATGAATTTGTTCTATGGATTTTCAATTCTGTTCCCCTGGTCCTTATGTCTGTTGTTGCCCCAGTACCAGGATGCTTCAACAACCATGGATGTGGAAGTAGTTTCTGAGGTGAGAAAAGGTGAGACTCCCTCCTTTCTTCTTCATTCTTTACAATGCATATTACTATTTCATCCTTGGAAAATGGTTTTCTTTTCACAGATGAGTTCAAATGTCTAAGTAGAAAAACCCTCAAATTCCAAAGGAGAAAAAAAAAGTAGCATGTGTAGCTAATAACAACATTACTGATTTCTACATGGAAAATAAGTCTTTTTTTTCTGTTGCCTCCAGGGAAAAACCCAAAGAAGTTAATGATGCAAGCAGCAATGCTATCAGAGATCATTTTAAAGTTTAAATTAATCTGAAATTGGAAGTTTGGGGCTGCAGTTGGTACCAATTCAATATGAATGCACCTTTTTCAGAAAGCCGTATTATATGCTTGACTGATATTTGTTATTTCTGGATATTCTACTCCCAGAATCCACACAGAGAATAAACAGATGACTTCTGACTTCATCATTGCATTGAATTGCAAAGGAGAAGAGACTTCATTTAAGGGACAAATTAAATAATAACTTCCCAGGAATATAACGCTCACGGACTGGATGTCTTAAGGATGTCCCAGGAAAGAAACTTTTTTCTCAAAGCAAAAGACAGCCGCATTTACTGTAATTTACCATGGAAGTTTAGTGATTCAGCGGAGAGCCCAACATAGAAAGTTACAGTCTAAATAAAAGCATTTCCTGTTGCCTAACTTACCTGCTTTATATGAAGAACGCACCAGAGGACCACTTGCAGTGTAATGGAAGCCAAGTTCATTTCCAACTTTTCCCCAGTATTTGAACTTTTCGGGAGTAATGTATTCTTCAACCTACATTTAAAGGATTACATCTGGTAAGATTCTAGACCTTTTGAATCTATGGAAAAATCTATTCCCTTATTTATAGAATGGTTTCCCCTTTCTTATTTGTCAGGGTCCCCACACTTACCTTTTCCACCTCACTGGAAAATCAGTTTTTATTAAATGGGTACCGGTTACTTGTTGGACACTCAATCAGAATATAATTAGGGAATTAAGAGAGGAGGGAAAACATACAAATTCTGTACATTGGGCTATTCCGAATGATGGAGAAGGAAGATGAAGTTATATATCTGCTACATTTGTTTTATTCCTTCACTGATTAGCAGGTATAATCAAGAATTAGTGAAATCTTCCTTATGAATCAGGGTGAAGTCTCTCTCAGGGAGGAGTGATAGGGAATGGCAAGGGACACACTGACAAAGGAAATTAATCAGAACTGACTTTGACAAGCACTGTGGCAATTGGACAATTAAAACAGACATGGGGGGGGAATAAGAACGAACTGGGGATGAGGGTGGAGAAAACAGTGCAACAATGAATGAATGAAAACCCAAAATCTCTGTAAATGTTCATTAAAACTAATAAAATTTAATAATAAAAAAAAGAATTAGTGAAATCTATAATTGGCTTGAGAATAAGACTATGTCTTCTAATTTCTGCTTAGCCTTGTATCTGGCAAATGGATGCTACTCCACAAAAGTTTCTCTCACCTAAATTGAAATCAAATCATAAGATCACCAAGTGTGAATGAACACAAGTTTTCAACATTCAACATTTTATCTTAAAGGTTTGCTTGAATTGTACAATTTGAGGGGGCAGCGAACAAGTGCCCGGTGGGCTGCTTTCTGCAGATAGTAAAATAGAAAATGGGAATAAAAAATATACAAGGAATACTACAGATTTAGCTGTTGTTGTTGTTAGGCGCCATCGAGTCGAGTATGACTCACAGCAACCATATGCACAGCACATCTGAACCCTGCCTTATCCTCGTCCATCCTCATCCTCTCTCACACACTTGAGTCCACTGCTGCAGTCACCTTGTCAGTCCATTTAGTTAGTAGCATCTTAATTTTACCAATAATATTTCATTCAAATTACCAATGAACTTTTGGTAACATGAGGTATATATACCTTAAGGTGGCGCTTTGTTGGCTGCATATATTGTCCTAAAGTCAAACAGTCCACATCTGCTTCACGAAGTGCTGCAGGGGAGGAAAAATAAAAATTAAAATTACATTGTTATCGTTGTTAGGGGGTGCCTTTGTATATGACCCATAGCGACTCCATGAACAAAAGATCTGAGCTCTGTCCTATCCTAAGTCATCTTCACACAATCTGACGCACTCACGCCTATTGCTGCAGTCACTGTGTCAATCCATCTGGTTGAGGGTTATCTTCTCTTTCACTGACCTTTCCAAGCATGATGTCCCTCTCCAAGGAATAGCCTCTCCTAGCAACAAGCCCAAGAATGTGAGACAAAGCTTTCTCATCTTTGCCTCCAAGTTGCACTCTGGCTAATGCCACAATTACATTAGCAGATGTTATTACAATACTAAAATTGTAGATCTAAACATAATTTTACGGAGGAAAATGAAAAACCATGAACTTTAGGCTGGTCTCTAATTCTGATATTCAGGAGTACAACTGTACTTATCAGGTAAAAAAGTATTTATGTGCCAGGAGTCAAAGTAAGGGTTGAAAACTAAGGATCATTAAGACCATCATGTGGAACAATCGACACAAGGACAAATGCTTCTAACATGACGGAATTAACGTTAAAATAGGTGTGGAGGGTATTTTATAGCAGTAACCCATTACATAAAACGGGTGAGTCACTTATACAACCATCCATATTACAGACCAAACACACCAAATTAGGGTTTTAATAAATGTACAAGACAAACTCAAGAGGATGTGATTTGGCTTCTGAAATACCCGAATCTTTCTAAAATAAACTCCAAACTGCACGTATTATAGTAAAAACCAATCTTTCATTACTATTTAAATTCAAATTACTCTTAGAACCAATAAATAGTTGCATTTGTGCAAGGTCTTTCAGTTAAAAGAAATAATTTGACATGTGAAAATTTAGAGACCCAATCATTACAGAGCAAATGGGCCATGGGACTAAAGTTTGTCACAGTCCAACGCTTACGTTCTGTGGCAATGCTGTAAGTTTTTCTTCAAAGACTTGGATTAGTCCTATTCATCTCTGAATTGTCAGTGTACACCAAGTTCCTGGTACATGGCTGCCTCTCAAAAGTGTCCAATGGTTGAATGAGAACCATGAATAAAATCATGTTTTCACTTGATAAAAGGGAACAGAATAGAATGAGCTCCATTCATGTCATTCACGGGAATTCTATGAAACCACACTTCCTTTTCCAGCTGCCATGTTCACCTGCTGTACTTTGGGCATGTCATCAGGGGGCCAGTCCTTAAAGAGAGATACCATGCTGGAAAAGGTGAAGAGTCAGAGGAAGAGCAGAAGCCCCCCAACAGGACAGACTGACACAGCGACTTTAAAAATGGGCTTGAGCAAATCAGAGGTGGTGAGGATGCTTCAGGATAGGGCAAGGCTCAGACCTGTTGTTCACAGGGTCTCTGTGAGTCACAGATGACTTGATGGCACCCTAACAATAATAGGAACAAGCTGTACTCTTTTTTAAAAAAGAAATTTTTTTTTTAATTACTTTGTGTGTGTGTGTACTGTCAAATCAGATCTGACTGGTACAGGAGGAGACTGTCCCTCCTTCTCCAGCAGACCATCTGGTGGATTCGAACGGTGTACCTTTGGGATGAAGCTGTACTCTTGTGCTTCTTTCTTACTGGCATTTACACTAAGTATGTATATTCCTTCATTCATACTTAAACTTAGTATGTAAGAAGTGTAACTTTAATGGGACCTTCAAAGTGACTTTCTGCTATTAGTCAAATTAAATCAGAATGAGTCATCATTTCTTACCTTTCATTGTTGCATATACTTGCTCATCAGTCTCCCCTAAACCCAGCATTATAGATGTTTTAGAAATAACACCAGGCTGGACCTCCTTGGCATGCTTCAGGACACGTAGAGACTGGTCGAAATTGGCCCGGGGATCACGAACTTTCCTTAAAAACACCAGGGCTGTTGTCAGTAAAAATATGTACAGTTTCAAACAAGAACAGTCATGCAAACAACCTCAAAGACTAGGAAAGCATTTCCTACAACCACGTTATCTATTAAGTGGTAGGTAGCATTTGTGCTAAAATGTCTGTTAATTTAGGAAAGAAAAATAAAGGCCTCACTGGGCCCCCTGTTTCTACTTTTAAACCCTTTGGGACCTGAGAGAGAGAACAGAAGAAACTATTTTCGTCTAGAATCAGAGCGGAAAAATGAATGAGTGGTCAGGAGAGGAAGGTGAGGATGTGGAAGTAGAACTCTGAGACTGAACAAAGAAAAAACTGTTTTTAACCCGAACCTGCATTTTTGAAGTCTGAAACTTTCTGTTCATTTCTTTCCTAAAGACATAGCTGCCCTCTGCTGGTGGGCATATAACACTGGCATCTCTAGGTAATGAAATGCAAGATTCTGGAATTTTCACTGGAAAGGATGTTTAAGGGAAAGCAGAGGAAATGGCACCCACTGGTGGTGGCATCACGAGACATGAGGGCAGGAGCAGGCTTTGGGCCAGCCTTCAACAGCAGCCAAATCACCACAGTTAAATGAGCCCAGGCTGAAAGGCCAGGAAGCTTGCTGCTGTTAAAACCTGCAATTCATCTGAATCCAAATACAGTTTTATTGAATCTAAGTGATTTATGTTTCATACTTTCTTTTTCAATCAGATGGGAAAATAAGAAATAAATTAATGAAAATTTAAAAATAATAAAAGTGATGACACAGCAAGAAACTATCTTCTGAAGGATTTCCCCACCCAATTTAAGAGATTCCTTTGACTGTTTATGGAAACTGGTTATTATTTATGACAACTTCTTCAAGTTCTAGGAAAGAATAATCTGTATAAGCTGGGAAAAATCACTGCTGAATAACTGATTAAAATGAAGGGAAATAAGGTCCACCATTAATCTCATCTGAAAATTCATTTTCATTTTTCTCAAATTTGAATAGTCCTAAATATAGAGTAAGTCTAGTTATGAACTATCAAAAATATAAGAGTAGGGGGCAATCTCCTCCTGTACCAGTCAGATCTGATTTGACGGTACACATAAAAATAATACAATAGGCGAGCTCTGGTGGCCTAGTGGCAAGAAGCTGCACTGCAACCTCAGAGGTACACGGTTCGAATCCACCAGATGCTCTGCTGGAGAAGGAGGAGGAACAATCTCCTCCTGTATCAGTCAGATCTGATTTGATGGTACACTAAAAAAATAATGAAATAAAATAAAAAAATTAAAAAAATAATACAATAAAAAAATTAAAAAATATATAAGAGTAAAGAAACTGTTTACTTTTCCAAAAGAGATCTACAATACATTTGAATACTAGTTCTTTTTCTGCACTGTTTACTACATAAAACACCAAATGTCTTGAAAGTCTTTTAAGAATATTATTATTATTATTATTATTATTTTGTATGTACTGTCGAATTGGATCCAACTGGCATGCGCGCAGATTGCCCCTCCTTCTCAAGCAGAGCATCCAGTGGATTCAAACCATGTGCCTTTGGGATTGCAGTGCAGCTTTTTGCCACATAGCAACCCTCCGTTGGATCTGCGAAGTTATAAAACTTCACTGGAGGAAACTGCCCATGTTGCATCCACAGAGCAGCTGGTGGATTCTAACTACTGATCAGGCACTCACCACCACGGCTCCTTGCAGCATATACACACAAATATTAAAAATATACTAAGGTGTTGATTTTAAATTGTTCCCCCGTATGGGAAAGGTGGACAATGAATAAGGTAGGACAAAGAACTGATGACCTTGAGCTGTGGTACTGGTGAGGAGTACTGACTATCTCATGGACTGCCAAGAGAACAAACAAGTTTTTCTCTTGGAGGAAGGGCAACAGAGTCCTCCTTAGAGGCAAGGATATATACTTTGGGTGTGTTGTCAGGAGGGGCCAGTATTTGGAAAAAGATGTCATGCTGGGAAGGGTGAAGGGTCAGAGAAGGAGGAAGTGGCTCAGCATGGTGTACTGACACAGTGACTAACAACGGGGCGAGTGTATCACAGGTGGTTGGTATAGATGGTACAGGTCGTTCACAGGGTTGCTATGAATTCTAGCTGTCTCAATGGCACCTAATAATAATGAGGTACAAATCACAAATATTACTGAGTAAGAATACTGAACTTATGTTCTTTTATGCTGGCTACATTTCCTGTTTTCAGTGAAAAGCTTAGAGTGTTTTTTTTTATTATTATTAAATTTTATTAGTTTTAATGTAGAGTGCTTTTTTATAAAGTAAAAGTTACACGGAAAGAGTCAATTACAAAGTTCTCCCCTAAAAATCTGAGCCAATGTCACAGATTTGACTCTTGCCACTTCTCCTACGCTACTGTGGGCACACAATCACCTCTGTAGTTCTGGGACCGTCTCTACATTATGTGCGTACACATCCAATCCCGACTGAGCGACTTGCTCTATTGCTTTGAGGTCTCCTCGGAAATCAGGGGTGAGACATTCTACAAGGATTTTTGGGTTCCTAAGGAGAAAAAAAATTAAAATGATGAAAAGAATTGATGTACCTATTCAATTGTACAAAATGTACAGTACAATATGTACTGTTCAAAACAGTAAATGTCAGTATTCAATTGCTATCAACTTTAAAAATACTCAAAGTTTAGACTGTACTCAAATAGGGCCATAGAAAAGTTCATGGCTCTGGACCCCTTAAAATTTTCTGCAAATATGTACTTTTATGTGCAGGCTATTTTTTTTAAAGAAACATGTAATTTCTAGTAGACTATCAGAAAGGTATATAATCACCCCCACCTTATCTTTGCCAAAAGACCTTGTATAACTGACATGATATGGAGGGGAAATGGTCCTTAAATGAATAATCAGTACCTTTCCTTTAGGTAGGACACAGTCTTTGCAAAATGCCCAGCTCCTCCATCAGGCATATCTACAAACACAAGAATACACTACTCAAAATGAAGTCACAATTTTATAATAAGAGTCAGTTTCTCAAAGACACTGTAACACTCACCATCTCTGTCCACAGACGTCAAGACAACATAATCCAGACCCCACTCGGCGATTGCCTTTGCCGTATTGTAGGGCTCGTTGGCATCCAGTGGAGGGGGCTGTCTCGCAGTCTTAACGGAACAAAATCTGCAACCTCTCGTGCATGTGTCACCCATCAGCTAGAACAGAGACGTCACAGTGTAAAGCAAATGAACAGATGGTTTTCAACACAATGCTGGAAAGGTAAAATAAGCTGCAAAGATTATAGACAGTCTGACTATGTTTAAAGAGTCTGAAGTATTAAAAACCAAATGATATATAGTTTGGAATAGAAGCATACTGGAGAAACTAGGGAATAAATGAAATAATCAACTTAGAATTAAGAATAATGGTTACTAGGGATAGGAAAAAGGGGAACAAAAATTAATAGATACATGATAGACATTATGATGGGTGAAGGGAAAGGTGAATTTCAATAATAAGGGGATGATTAGCATGGCAGCACTAAAAAAAAAAGAAAATAGAAAGGTATATAAGAAACTCTGTCAACAGCAGGTGACATACACATGCTATGGTAAATGATATGCATGTGTGTATATATGTGATATTATATATGTGATATGATCTACCCAGACAGGCAAGATGAACAGATACTGATTGTGAAAAGGATGGCACACATGACCACACAAAGATCTGGCAGATCACATTTCTATATGCATTAGTATATGCTATAAATACATCCACGTAAAAAGGCCATGCTTGCCGGTCTGATAGAGTCTGCTGGAACTCCCAAGATGACGGCCTTTAGTCACCCTTCAAATCTGGAACACAATTTACCCCATGGCTCAATTTTCAGCCAAATGACAAGGTAAATGATAATGTGAGGCACCCACTCCTGAGAGTAACCAACCATCTGAGGCCAACAGGGCAGCATTTGCCCAGGGACAAAGTCTCCAAGACAGGAAGGTGTTCGAGAGAAGGATGAACATAAATGAGCACTGTACAAAGAAGAGGGAGAAGGTTTGATTGCATTGTGGGTACTGCAATTACTGTCAGAAAACAAAAGGTGTGTGGATGGTTGAATGAAAAACCAGTACGGTTTGTAAATTTTATAAACTCAAGTAACAATAAAAATACAAGAATATTATTAAGGAAAGAGGGAAGGGACAGGCCCAGAAAGGGTCATACAGGAGGATTAGAAGAAAATGCTGATCCTCTACTCTCAGAATGGAGGGAGTACTCGGGTGTCTGCTGTAGTGCTGTTCTTTATAACTTGCATATTGTATATAAACATTGCCTGGCATCTACTCAATAAGCAATAAAAATTACTTTATAAAAAATATACAATTGTTTTTAAGACACTTAACAGATTAGAAATAGACACCTAACGGAGAGGAGTGCAGGCCTCTGGGAGTTAAAGGCATAGCTGAAAATACATGAAAAGATAAGCATCATATGTAACATTCCCCAAAATGATTAAAAGGGCTTTCTCGAGATAGCACATAATTAGCTGACAGAGAGCTGGAAGAATCAACACCAGGCGTAGTCAGAGAAGAGTGAGACTACAACCACATGGATCATTCTGTCAGGTTTATTTATTTCTTCACATTTCTCACACATTCAAAGGCTGTAAAAAAATCTGATCTGAGTGAGTCATGTACACATTCTGTATTCCCTAGTGAAGCTTCCTAGAAGACAACAATATTTCCTTTTAGTTTTTTTTTTCTAAGGCTTCCCTGCTTCCGGCGGGTCTTACCATAATTGTGGCTGTGGCCGTGGCATACTCTCCACCTCCCCAGCACTCCCCAATGTTCGGACATCGCGCTTCCTCACACACCTGTTGGCAAAAGGAACTGGATACAATGAAGCTGAAAATGTTCACCAACTGGACAATCAGTGACCAGACATTTCAGAACCTACCTCTTCTTTAGACATATTTATAAAAGTCACTATTTAAAAAAAATGCTGTCAAACTGAAAAATCGTATGACTACCAGGATTTTGTTTTTAAATTAAAAGCTTCTAAAAATATATAAAGGAGCTCTGGTAGCTCAGGGGTTAGGAGGTGCAGGGGTAAACCAAAGGTATGCTGTTCGGATTCACCAGTTGCTCTAGGAGAAGATGGACCATCTCCTTCCACATGATTTACTATCTCTGAAAACCCAATAAGCTATGAGATCGTTCTTACTTGATAGTACTTAACAACAATAATCCATACATATATATATGTGAATATATATACACACATGCATATATAAATACACTCACATGCACACACCTCATTTTTCTTCCCTGGAGCAACTAATGGATTTAAACTGTAGACCTGTTAGTGACACAACCCATCATGAAGCACTGTGTCACCAGAATCCCCTCACCCCATATACATATAAAAACACACAACTATATACATCTCTTATATGTGGAAATACAAATGTCTAAAAGACTGAGACTTGAGAACTGTGTGACTAAGATTTAAGATTGTACTTATACCATGTTATGTAACACACTTTCAAGTTCAATTTGATATTCTCTAATTAACATGTATCATTTGTATACAAAGCAAATTAACAACAAAGAACCCTTCCCTCAAGTTGCATACAAACAACAAAGAAATCTCTTTTTGAACTATTAAATGAGAGGTTAAGAAATACAATAGCATTTTTTTTCTTTTGCAAGGAAAATTATTTTAAATGTATTTCCATTATAGAAAATAAAGTAGCACTAAATAATTTTATTAGGAGCAATGATAGCCCAATGGTAAGAAGCTGAGCTGCACTCCCAAGGCAAGTGGTTCAAATCCACCAGACGCTCCCACAAGACAGGCAGTTACCTCTCATGCAATTTATTGCCACTGAAGGGTCCCGTGAGTTGGTTCCAACTTGACAGCATGCAACAACAATGATGATGACAAATATTTTTATCACTTTTCCTGCTTTGTTATTTACTTATTTACTATTAAATTAAATATATTTAGAAACACTACAGCTTTTGGTTGGGCAGTGTTTGGTGGAGCTCCCCAATTAAAATAAACTTGGAAGCAAGAAGAGCAACCACCTCTGAAATACCTTGCCTCCAGAAACCCTATGAACTTGGAGAAACGATGAAAGTTACACAAGTATTCAGGTCTTTTGTTCATAGGGTCTCTATGAGTCACCTATAACTCGACAGCAAATAACAACAATAGCAGCTTTTGGTTAAGAGGATCCATTAACACTTTACCATACTTACTGTATGAAGATTTAAATTCCGTAGCGTGTTTTTCAGCTTGTTGTAATTTTTCCCTATGGGAATTTCAGTCTTTAGCCATGGAGGGAGACTTAACCTGAGGAAAATGAAACATAACTAAAAATGTGTTGCCAAATAATCACATAGCTTTAAAGGTATTTTGCTACCATGATTCCTAGTTAAAAACTGTCTTCATAAGCTTTGACCAATTCTTCTGATTCCTAGCCTAAGAGTAAAAGAATCAAATTTAGACTTGCTCAAAATACTTTCTACAACACTTACAGTAAAAAACAAAACCAAACACTACTAGTGACATCTAATAAGGCACTATTCTTATGTCTACCTTTTGCAAAGGTAAAGAGTCAATAAATGATTGACTAATAAAGGATGTGAAATTTTTAAATATCTCATTCCTCAACAAGTAACATTGCTCAAAAGCACTGTGTTTATTGCAAGTAAGGAGAAACTCCAACAATACATCATCTGCTCTACAATTCAGATTTTATGATTAACAAATGGAAAATCTGTGGTTGCCTAGTGGTAAGGAGCTGAATTGCCAACTCAAAGGGATAGTGTTCAAATCCAACATCTGCTCTATAGCACAAAGAAGAGCAACTTCCTCCTATGCAATTTATAGCCTTTGAAGACCCTAGAGGGTTAGCTATGAGTCAGTTCCAACTCAACAGCACATAACAAAAAATGGAAAAAGGAGTCTCAGTAGCTCAAACAGTTAAGAGCTTGAGTGTTAACAAAAAGATCAGCAGTTTGAACTCAGGCAACAGCTACAAAGGAGAAAGAACTGGTGATTTACTTCTGTAAATATTTCTGTTTTTAGGTGTCGTCAAGTCACATAGTGACCCTGTGAACAACAGATCTGAACCCTGTCCTATCCTGTGCCATCCTCACAATCTCTGCTGCAGTCACTTCCAATCTATCTGGTTGAAAGTTTTCCACCCTCCACCTTTCCAAGCATGATGTCCCTCTCCAAGGAATAGCGTCTCCCAGCCACATACCCAAAGTATGTGGGACAAAGCTTCATGATCTTTGCCTCCAAGGAGCACTGTGGCTGCACCTTCTCTCAGACATATCTATTTATTCTCTTAGATGTGAAGACTACAGCCAAGAAGATGCTAACCAGCACTACTTTTCCATGACATCCTCACCATGACTCTAAGGCCACCTGACAGCACTTAATAGCAAAAACTTAGGAATAGAGTCTAGCATCCTCAGGTTCCCCCTAATCTACCCACAAGTGATCTTAAAATTGCAGAAAAAATATCTTCCAAAATAGGTTACCAACACACAAAATGCCCTCATCATTCTTTAGAATTAAGACAAGGTTTCTAGAGGAAAAAAATAATGTAAACTGACTGGAAGATGAAACAAATTAGGATCTTCAGCACTGAATAAGAACTGAAAATATAATGTGAAACCTATACTTGGACCAAGAGGCAGTCATCAGAAAAGAGCACGGTAACACTGCATGGTTTAAAATTGGGAAGGATGTACGCCAGGAATGTGTCCTATCTCCATACCTTTTCAACCTGTATGCAGAGCAGATTATCCCGAGAGGTGGGGCTCTATGAGGAGAAGTATGGCATCAGGATTGGTGGAAGATCTATTAACAATCTGTGTTATGCGGATGACACAACCCTGCTTGCTGAAACTAAGGAGGACCTCATGCACTTGATGCAGAGGGTCAAGGACTGCAGCCTTCAGTATGGACTGAGGCTCAATGTCAAGAAGACAAAGATTCTCACCACTGGACCAATTGGCAGCATCAGGATGGATGGCAAAGAGATTGAGATTGTTCACAGCTTCAGTTTGCTCGGCTCCACAGTCAACACTCTTGGCACCAGCAGTCAGGAAATAAAAAAATGTATTGCGATGGGAAAGTCTGCTGTTAGGGACCTCTCTAAAGTACTCAAGAGCAATGGTGTCTCTCTGGAGACTAAGGTGCGCCTGATACAGGCCATGGTCTTTGCAATCACTTGTTACGCATCAGAGAGATGGACAATGACTAGGGAGGACAGAAGGAGAATTGATGCCTTTGAGCTGTGGTGCTGGAGAAAAATATTGAATGTACCCTGGACTGCCAAGAAAACAAACAGATTCATCCTAGAGAGGATTAAACCAGGCTACTCCTTGGAGTCAAAGATTCTGGGGCTTTGTTTGACATACTTTGGATATGTTGTAAGGAAAGACAGGTCCTTGGACATGGACATCATGCTTGGTAGGGTGGAGGGACAGCGTAAGAGCGGAGGACCCTCTATGAGGTGTATTGATTCAGTGACTGGGGTAATCAGGATGGGTGTGTCAGGGGCAATGAGACTGGCACAGGATAGAGCATGGTTTAGGGCTGTTGTACATAGGGTCGCTATGAGTCGCAAACGACTCGACGGCACATAACAACAAGTAGCAAGGTGCTAACTTGGCCTCTGAAGAAATCCTATGCTGGGCAGAAAACAGGAGGGGGGAGATGGTGGCAGAGGGTGGCTGGGGCTCCTGGAATTGATCCTCAGAAGCTGGAAGAAAAGCTGTCAGTGGGGAAAGAGAAAAGGAAAGGATTCTGACACCTTCACTTACTTACCTGTTCTTCAGGGTTTCATCTGCTATGACTTGGAGTGATTTCAGCTAAATTTAACAAGTCTGAAATGAAAAAGATACTCTGGCCTTTGTTTGTATCTGGAGATAATGCATAATGAGGGAAGTGTCAGTTACCTTTCTCCTTTCTGTCGTTTTAAGTTTCCTTTGTATTCATTCCAGGTACTCTTGTCAGCAAGTTCACCAGATAAAAAGTCTTGAAGGTCTGGGCCATTTTGTAAAAATTCCTTCTTTTTATCTGGCAAAGAACTTAATGTTCTGACCAGGCTGCATAAATATCTTCCCAATACCTGGAGAATCAGAGATAATTTTATTTTAACTCATTTTAGTACTTAAAACAGAAGGTAAAGCCAGAGAACTGACTCAGAAATTATGTCATACATTTGTTGTTGTTGTGTACCATCGAGTTGGAACCAACCCACAGCTGAGCCCTGGTGGGTTTTCAGAGGCAGTTAATCACATGGAGGAGACTTCCCATCCTTCTCTCACAGAGGAGCTGGTGGCCTTGAACTGCATGCCTTCGGGACTGCAGAGCAGCTTTTGCCAAGAGGCCACCAGAACTCACTCAGAAATTATGTCAGACTGCACGTGGTCAGGGGGTACCGATCCTGGAGAAAGACATCACATTTGGAAAGGTGGAGGGACAGCACAGAAAAGGAGGGCATTGGGAGTAGGTGTACCAGAGTCTGTGAGATTGGCTCAGGACAGGTCAGGCTTTAGAGCTGCTGTACAAAGAATTGCTCTGAGTTGCAGGTTTTGTTGTTTGCTGTCGAGTCGAGCATGACTCATAGCGACCCTATGAACAAAAGGCCTGAAGCCTTTCTGAAACTATCGACATTTATCAAAGTTCAGAGTTTCCAAAGGTATGTGGTTTAGGAAGTGGATGCCACTCCTGCTTCCAAGTCTGTCTTAAACTGGGAGCTCCATGATGGACAACTATTATGGCATCTGACACCCAGTGGCACAAAGTTCAGCATTAGAGCAAACCCAGATTACCTCAGTGCAACAAATTGACAGAAGAGTGCTGTATGACTTAGAAGAATGTTCCTCCAAAATATAACGAGGCCTGAGGCCTGAGGCCCGAGGACCCTCCAGGAGGTGTTGCTAAAACTAAACAAGAGACTTAAATAAAAAACCAACCAAACATTCCACCTGAGACTCAACAAAAAACATGAGCTCCCGTTTTATAGATTCCTGTGTGTCACCCAACTTAGAAGGTCTAACTGTGTAAATTTATAATCCAAGACCAAAGACACTTCAAGGCGAACAAACCAAAGAACAAGAGTTAATGGTTTACAACTAAATTTAGAGAAGATCTGGAAGCCTCTTATATGTGTGTCAGTCACATCTAAAGCATGTCACAGCTTCATGAACCCACTTAACAACCCTGCCTAAAGCCCAACCTGCAGGAACTGGAGAAAGAACCACCATGAGCAGATCAGAGCTGGTGAGCATGGTGCAGAAGAAGGCAAGGTTCAGATCTGATGTTTACAGGGTCACTATGAGTCATAATCAACTTGTTTTGGTTTATTTTCTTGTTGTGTACATTGAATTGGATCCGACTGGCACAGGAGGAGATTGTCCTTCTTTCTCCAGCGGAGCATCTGGTGGATTCATAACCAACTTGATGGCATCATCTAACAACAACTTGCATCCAGTACATTTAGAAAGAAATCTGCAATAAATCTTTCTGTTTAAGCTTTAGATAAACATGTCAAAAACAGAGAAAATGCCGTGATTTTCCAGTTCTTGCTGTTTCT
This sequence comes from Elephantulus edwardii, assembly GCF_000299155.1. Lineage (NCBI taxonomy): Eukaryota > Metazoa > Chordata > Mammalia > Macroscelidea > Macroscelididae > Elephantulus > Elephantulus edwardii. Next base: position 899,169 of record NW_006399917.1, read on the forward strand.
GTGTTTGAATATCCTGTTGTTGGTGTTGAGTGCCATCAAGTACAGCATGAGTCACAGAGACTCCATGAACAAAAGATGCAAGAAACCAGCTTCTAGAGTGAAACCACTGCACAGGAGCCTCCTAGTCATTTAGTATGCTGTTGTTGTGGTTGTTAGGTGCCATCAAGTCGAGTAAGACTCACAGTGACCCTATGAACAAAAGATCTGAACTGAGTCCTGTCTTGCACCATCCTCACACTCCTGACACCCAAGAGCCCATTGCAGCCATCACCATGTCAGTCCACTTGGTTGAGGATCTTCCTCTCTTTCACCGACCCTCCACCCTTTCCCACATCATGCCCCTCTCCAAGGAATAGCCCCTCGTAGCAATATGTGCAAAGTATGTGAGGCGAAGCCTCATCATTTTTACCTCCAAAGAGCACTCTGGATGCACCCTCTCTAAGACTGATCTGTTCATTCTTTTGGCCTTCCATGTTCAGTGTTCTTCAACACCACAGGTCAAAGGTATCAATTCTATTTCTGTTATCCTTATTCACTGTCCAGGTCTCAGATGCACAGCTAGTAACTGGGAAGACCATGGCCTGAATCATTTAGTATATACCTGTTGAAGAAGCCATTTGGTCTCTGTATCTGAACGTAAACATGTACAACACAGCCAAAACATCAAAGTCCAAGAGTCAGTACAGGTAATGCAAAGGAATCTGTAATGACTCAAAAAGGGTTCCTGCCAGGGGGAGGCTGTTTGCCGAAATATGTCAATTGGCATGCCATCAATTCCTGGAGCCTTGTTTTTTGCCCATTCCTTCAGGGCAGCTTGAACTTCCTCCTCCATCATCATTGCCTCTTTTTTTTTTCTTCATTTTTTGTTATTATTAACTTCAATAAAAATTTAGAGACTTTGGATTTCCATTCATTGTTGCACTTTTCTCCCCTACCCCCCACTCCAGTAAACTTCCCTCTTGGAAAAATAAAAGAAAAATTCTTTCACTATTTTACAAACCCCCCACCCACACCCCCCAGGTCCACTCCACTATGCAGCCTTCGCTCTGGACTCCTGTCATGACAAAAATACCTAATCACATATCCCTCTTAAGCAGTTTTCTCCCTCATCTGTTGCAATGCCATATACATTATTGAACCCATCTCTTTCAGTCTCCCCTCAACCCTGATGTCAGTCCTGTCTTACAACAGTGGCACCATGCAGTATTTGTCCTTTTGTGACTGACGTACTTCACTAAGCATAACGTCCTCCAGAGTCACCCATTTTGAATAATATTGCATGAGTTCCTTGTTTTTCCAATGCAGTGTAGTATTCCATTGTGTGAATATACCACAGCTTCTCTAACCATTTGTTTGTTGATGGGCACTTAGGTTGTTTCCAACTCCTTGCTATTGTGAACAAAGCCGTGATAAACATGGGTGTGCATATATCTGCTTAGGTGGCAGTTATGGTCTCTGGGTCAAATGGTATCTCTATTTCTAACTTTTTGAGAAAGCACCACATGGCTTTCCACAGTTGTTGCACCATTTTATACTCCCACCACAGTGAATAAGGGTTCCAGTTTCTCCACAACCTCACCAGCATTTGTTGCTCGCTGTTCTGTTAAATTTTGTTGTTCTGACTGGGGTGAGATGATATCTCATAGTTGGTTTGAACCATTGCCTCTTAGTCATTTGTTGTTGCATGGAATTTTTGTGTGTTAGCCAATTCTTTTAGGTACAGTGTCTCTGTGTTCTCTTTCCATCTTCTTTTAATGCATCCTGAGTCATTCAGTATTCTACTCATAGCATCTTTAGTATATTGCAAGTATTGCAACTCGAGGCTTGAATTTGTTCTTCAGTTCCTTCAGTTCAATGAATGCCAAGCAAGCACATTTCACTATAATACTTGCTTTGTGTTCCCATGCTACCCTTTGAAATCTCTGTTCAGCTCCTTAACTTCTTCCCTTTGCTTTTGCTTCTCGGTGCTATAGTGCAATATTCAGAATCTCTTCTGACATTGCATCTGCTGCAGAAAGTCAAGAACTGCAGTTCTTCAATAGGAATTGAAGCTCAACATCAAGAAAACACAGATTCTCATCACTGGGCCAATTAGGGAGCACCAGGACAGATGGAGAAGAGATTGAGATTGTTAACGATTTCAGCTTGCTCAGGTCCATAATCAACACTTTTGGAACCATGAGCCAGGAAATCAGAAGATGTATTGGATTAGGAAAGTATGCTAACAGGGACCTCTCCAGCGTGCTTAAGTGCAAAGATATCAGCCTAGAGACTAAGGTACACCTAATCCAGGCCATGGTCTTCACAATTACTTATTATACATCTAAGAGCTGGACAATGACTAAGGATGACAGACGATGCTTGACTCGAAGGCAACAACAACTATTAGAGATGTATAGCAAAACAGCAATGGGATAGCATCTCAACAACAGCAAAAACAACCACCACCCCACTACTAGGATTATATTGTAAAGAAATAAAGAGCTGTGACTCGAACAGATTATGCACACCCATGTTCACTGAAGCACTGTTTATAATACTAAAGAGATGAAAACACCAAAATGTCCATTAATGGATGAATGGATAAAGAAATGATATATACAAACAATGGAACTATAGGGAGCTCCGGTGGCCTAGTGGCAAGAAGCTGTACTGCAATCCCAGAGGTTTGCGGTTTGAATCCACCACATGCTCTGCTGGAGAAGGAGGGGGAATCTCCTCCTGTACCAGTGAGATCTGAGTTTGACGGTAACACACAAAAATAATAATGTAAAATAAAAAAGAAAAGAAAATAAACAAACAATGGAACTATGCAGCAATAAAGAACAATGAAGAATTTGTAAAATACTACATAACATGAATTAATCTCGAGAACATTATGCTGAGTGAATTAAGTTAGTCACAAAAGGACAAATATTGTATGGCCAGGAATGGGGAGAGAGCAGTAAAAGTCAGTAAATAAATAACAAGGAAATATTAAGATGAGCGATAACATAATATCAGTAAGGTGATAATATAATAACCCTAAAGAGAAGGAGCTCTGGTTGTCTAGTGAGTAGGAGGTTGCACTGTCAACCTAAAGGCAGACGGTTTGAATCCCTCTGGTGCTTAACAGAAGAAAGATGGGCATTTTGCTACTATGCAATTTACAGCCTCTGAAAACCCACAGCTATGAATTGATTCTGACTCGAGAGCACTGAGTGATGAGGATGACCAAAGAAAGGAAAAATACTTAGAGGTACACAATGAGTACAGTAAACAAACATAAATGGTACTGACCCCAGCAGCAGTGGAAAAGTTTAACAGGATAGCAAGCAATAAATGTTGGAGAGGATGCGGAGAGACTGAACTCTCATATGCTGTTGGTGGGACTGTAAAAGGATACTGCCTCTCTGGAAAGCAGTTTGGCATTTCCTCAAAAAGCTGAACATAGAAATCGCATATGACCCAGCTATTCCACCACTAGGAACTTACCTTGAGGAAAACAGAACTGAGGCACAGAGATTTGTATACCTATATTCACAGTGTTATTCACAATGTTGTTGTTGTTGTTGTTATGTGCCATCGAGTCGCTTGCGACTCATAGCGACCCTATGTACAACAGCCCTAAATTCCACTCTGTCCTGTGCCAATCGC
>NW_006399917.1:903999-907711 GCF_000299155.1 Elephantulus edwardii
TGTAGTTTCCACATTCTGTTGGGTCACCTTTCTTTGGGATAGGAACAAATTGAACTAGAAAATTGAAAATTGAACTAGAGCATTGAGAAGCCAAAACAAAGGGAAGAGATGCTGAAGTAAAAGAAACAAACTGAAGAATTCAAAGGGCAGCTTAAAAAAATGACAAAACAAAGTATTACAATGGAATGAGCAAAGAGCTGGAGTTGGAGAATAAAAAAGGAAAAACTTGTTCAACATTTTTCAAACTGAAAGAACTGAAAACCAAGCTGCTTTACTGAGACATAACGAGGAAAATCTTGAATAATGCAGAAGCATCAAAAGAAGGAGGAGGGAATACAGAGTACAAAAAAGAATTGGTTGACACGGAAATACTTCCGCAAGTAGCACATGATAAAGAACCAATGGTGTTGAAGGAAGAAGTTCAAGCTGCACTGGAGACATTGACAAACAATAAGGCCCCAGGTACTGATGAGATACCAAATGACATGTTGCAAATAACAGATACAGCCCTGCATGTGCTCACCATCAGTGCCAGAAAATTTGGAAGACAGCTACGTGGTGGACTGAATTGAAGTAAACCATATTTCTTCCCATTCCCAATAATGGTTATCCAACAGAACGTGAAAATTCTATCATTACTGTCACATGCAAACAAAATACTGTTGAAGATCATCCAAAAACGTTTAGTGCAGTACTTTGACAGAGAATTGTCATAAGTTTTTATGCTGGCTTTAGAAGAGGACATGGCACCAGGGATAGTATTGCTGATGTAAGATGGATCTTGCCTGAAAGCAGAGACTATCAGAAGAATGCCTATTTGTTTTATTGACTATGTAAAGGCGTAGTGGTCAAAGACTGTGGATCATAACACACTATGGCTAATTGTGAAAAGAATGGGAATTCCAGAATTTCTAATTATGCTTACATGAAACCTATACCTAGATCAAGAAGCTGCTGGTTGAACGGAGCAATGCATAACTTCCAACTTTTGTCAGTCACCAAGTGTATAACAGGTTATCTTTCCCGCACACAAAGCTCTGTGATAAGCATAAAACAGCTCTTTGCGCTAGCCATGAAAAATCTTTAAAACACCAGCAGAGAATTCTGTCATATAACTGTAAAAAGAGTGCAATCAGGCCCAGGTCGGACCCGGATGTGGGGTGCGCCGGGCAGAGGCGAGGTGACGGCCTCCCGCGTGCCTGGGCGGGTGACCCGGGCACAGGGCGCCGACCTGGGTGCAGGGGGCGCGCCACAGAAGCCGCCGCTCGGTTCCGTTTCAATGTGACACATGGCGTCTTAAACGCAGGCTGGGAGTCTTAAGCGCGCCTGGAAATCACCACCGAGAACACCATGCCCTACCCATACCCAGCGCTGACCCCGGAGCAGAAGAAGGAGCTCTCTGACATCGCCCATCGCATCGTTGCTCCGGGCAAGGGCATCCTGGACGCAGATGAGTGCACCGGAAGCATTGCCAAGCGCCTGCAGTCCATTGGAACCGAGAACACAGAGGAGAACCGCCGCTTTTACCGCCAGCTCCTGCTGACCGCCGATGACCGCGTGAACCCTTGCATCGGGGGTGTCATCCTCTTCCATGAGACCCTCTACCAGAAGGCGGATGATGGGCGTCCCTTCCCCCAAGTCATCAAATCTAAGGGTGGTGTTGTGGGCATCAAGGTAGACAAGGGCGTGGTACCCCTGGCAGGGACTAATGGCGAGACCACCACTCAAGGGCTGGATGGGCTGTCCGAGCGCTGTGCCCAGTACAAGAAGGACGGAGCTGACTTTGCCAAGTGGCGCTGTGTGCTGAAGATTGGAGAGCACACACCCTCAGCTCTTGCCATCATGGAAAATGCCAACGTGCTGGCCCGTTATGCCAGCATCTGCCAGCAGAATGGGATTGTGCCCATTGTGGAGCCTGAGATCCTCCCTGATGGTGGCCATGACCTGAACTGCTGTCAGTATGTAACTGAGAAGGTGCTGGCTGCTGTCTACAAGGCTCTGAGTGACCACCACATCTATTTGGAAGGCACTTTGCTGAAGCCTAACATGGTAACCCCCGGCCATGCCTGCACACAGAAGTTTTCTCATGAGGAGATTGCCATGGCAACTGTTAGAGCACTGCGTTGCACAGTGCCACCCGCTGTTACTGGGATCACCTTCCTGTCTGGAGGCCAGAGTGAGGAGGAGGCATCCATCAACCTCAATGCCATCAACAAGTGCCCCCTGCTGAAGCCATGGGCCCTGACCTTCTCCTATGGCCGAGCTCTGCAGGCCTCTGCATTGAAGGCCTGGGGTGGGAAGAAGAAGAATCTGAAGGCAGCCCAGGAGGAGTATATCAAGCGAGCCTTGGCCAACAGCCTCGCCTGCAAAGGAAAGTACACCCCAAGCGGTCAGGCCGGGGCCGCAGCCAGCGAGCCCCTCTTCGTCTCTAACCATGCCTACTAAGTGGAGGCTTTCTAAGGCCACCCCCCTCGACACTCCAGACCCCAGCGCCCTCTTAGACTTAACACTTGAGAAGAAGGGCCTAATCTGGGGCTTCAGGCTGCTCCTTCCCATCACTCTTGCTGCCCTTGTGATATTGGTGTGTGGTGGCGTCTCTGTTTGCTAACTCCATCACCTTTTCCAACCCACTGCCAATAAACAACTATTTAAGGGGGGGGGGAAGAGTGCAATCAAATACTGCATAGGGAAAATATTAACATCATTAGACGGTCTGAAGGAGGGAAAGGAACGGCGGCCCACAGCTTAACCCCGCTCACCGGGGATCCCAGGGTGCGGACGGAGCCCCCGCAGAGTAGAGACATTGTACAATCTCTTTAGGGTTAGTTATGACTGAAGGCCAAAACGTCCGCTTCCGGGAAAGGAATGCTGGACGACTGTCGCTCGGTTTACTACGGAGTAATCCGACAGGAATGAGCTGCGATTGAACAACCACCGATTTACTGTATACTCACTTGCTCTGCGATTGGCTGCTTTGGGCTTTAGACGTGTCGCGGCCTAATGACGTAACACGCAGAGCCTTCCATAGGCTATAAAAGCGTGATGACGCCAGACGCTCTCTCTTTACCACATTAGCTGCCAGGTGAGGCTGCTTTTACGCTTTGTGGTCTTTCTAAGGTATCTGAAGCCATCGGATCCGAGGAGGCCGACAACGCGACTCTTTGGCGTGGATCGGTTTCTTTGCAAGGGCCACATGGATCTGGCGGGGCCAGGATTCGGGCACTGTCCTGGGCATTTAGAGTTAACACACCACTGTCTCGGCTATGAGATGGCGCAGCCAGAGTCGGGCTCCCCGGGAAGGAATAGTGGCTGCGGTCTGTGTCCGCGGGCCGAGGCTCAAAACAGGCGTTTAAGGGCTGTGTCCCCCGGTCTCTTGGACGGTGGGTCTCTGGCGTTTCTGCTTGGCAGGCAGGCAGGCTCGGTAGAGGGGCAGCGCAGCGGCACGGTGGAAATCAGGCCCTGAGCCGGCTTTCTCATCTCAACTGTTTGTGTTTTCAGAATGAAGACCATTCTCAGCAACCAGACTGTCGACATTCCAGAGAATGGTAGGAACTTGATGCATGTCTTCTACTTGCACACCCTGTAACTTGTACCATGGTCTCACCGATCTGTTGTCTGTTCTAGTCGACATTGCTCTGAAGGGCCGCACAGTTATCGTGAAAGGCCCGCGGGGAACCTTGCGGAGGGACTTCAATCACATCAATGTAGAGCT
>NW_006399917.1:908746-922467 GCF_000299155.1 Elephantulus edwardii
TCGTGTTGACAAATGGTGGGGAAACAGGAAGGAACTGGCTACTGTTCGCACCATCTGTAGCCATGTACAGAACATGATCAAGGGTGTTACACTGGTAAGAAAATTGATTAGACTTTATTTTGAAAGGTTGTACTTGGCTGTACTTTAGTAATATGTAATAAATACCTGCTTTGGAGAATGAACTGTACATGTGATTTTGATGAGATACTTGATCTGTGTTAACTTGTAGAGCTGTTAGGACATACCTCTGGGTTCTTAGGATTAAGTAGTAAGTGGAAGTGACATTTCTAAAAATGTTTATCAACATATGTAAAATAGTCTTTTGTTACTTGTTAATATGGTTTAGACATCAGGCAGCCCCTGTACTGGAAATAATGGTCTTTGCCTTTAATGTTTGCTATCTTTTAAACCTTAGCCCTTCTGCAATGTGCCTAACAGTAATGGCAGTCTTGTATTCCATTTTAAGTTTGTCAGCTCTTAACTTCCTCTGCTGCCCTTGCTTTCTGGGAGAAAGATGGCAGTCTCCTCCTGTGATTAACTGCTGAAAACCACTGGAGGGTCAGCTATGGTTGGTTCTGACTATGTTACACAACAAACACTCTTATCTAGGGAGCTCTGATGGCATAGTCTCAATAGTCTGTAGGAGGTTGCACTGCTAACCTAAAGGAAGCACATCTATGACACTTCGAATCCACCAGCAGCTCCTGGTGAGAGAGGGCAGTAATCTCTTGTGCAATTTACAGTCTCAGAAATGCAGTGGTGGGCTAATAGTTCTGACTTGATGGCAGTGAGACTGTTGATCACAGAGGGCAGGGTGCCTATCTTCATTTTGGTGTCTTCCCTCCCATTCCAAAGAAAGGGGACCTAACAGAGTACAGAAATTACCGAATAATATCATTACTATCACATGAAAGCAAGGTTCATTAACAGAACTGCCAGAAGTGCAGGCTGGGTTTAGAAGATGCTAGGGCTATGACAGCTAATGTTAGGTGGATCTTGGCTGCAAGCAGAGAGTACCAGAGGAATTTGTGTTTTATTGACTATGCAAAGGCATTTGACTGTGTGGATTACAACAAATTGTAGCTAACTCTGAGAATGGGAATCCCAGAACACTTGATCATGCTTATGCGAAACCTATACTTGGAAAAGGAAGCAGTCATCAGAACAGAGCAAGGAGAGCAAGGTCCTATCTCCGTACCTCTTTCAACCTATATTCAGAACAGATTATCCAGGAGATGGCTCTGTGAGGAAAATTGTGGCATCAGGTTCGTTCATCAACAGTCTGCATTTTGCAAATGACACAGCCCTGCCTGCTGAAACTGAGGAGGACCTGAAGCACAAGCTGCAGAAGGTCAAGGACTGCAGCCTTCAATGTGGATTGAAGCTCCACATTAAGAAAACAAAGATTGTCACCACTGGGCCGATTGGCAGCATCATGTTAGATGATGAAGAGATTGAGTCTGTTGACAGCTGTAATTTGCTTGGCTGCACAATCAACACCCGTGGTACTAGCAGCCAGGAAATCAAGAGACGAATTGCATTGGGAATTCAGCTGTCAGCTGTCGGGGACCTCTCCAGAGTAGTGAAGAGCAGTTAATGTCCTTCACACTAACGTGTGCCTGATCCAGGCTGTAGTCTTTGCAATTACTTGCTATGCGTCAGAGAACTGGATAGTGACTAGGGATGATAGAAAGAATTGATACTTTTGAGCTGTGGTGTTGGAGAAGAATATTAAATATACCATGGGCTGCTACAGAACACAGGTTCATCCTAAAAGGTGAAGCCAGCCTGCTCCTTGGAGGCAAGGATTACTTTGGACATGTTCTTGCAAGGAGGGACCAGTCCTTGGAGAAGGACATCATGCTTGGAACAGTAGAGAGGGACAGCACAGAAGAGGAAGACCCTCCATGAGCTGGATTGATTTAGTGACTCGGGTGATGGTTGTGGGTGTGTCAAGAGACGATAAGAATGGCAGGGTATAGGACATAGGGTATAGCAGGTACATAGGGTTGCTGAGTCGCAGGTGACTCAAAACAACCTAATTATGCAAATGTTAATCTAATGCCAAAGATAAGAAGGTAGTATTTCTGCCTCAGCAACACTCCATTTGGCTATAATCTTTATAGGGGGAGACTTGTTCTCCATGCATTACCTCAGGGAGCTCTGGTGACTTAGCAGTAAGGAATTATACTGCCAGTAGTTTGAAAATCTACCAGCTGCTCCATGAGGAAAAGATGGACATTTTCCTTCTGAGCTCTTCCTCTGAAAAATCTGCTGGAGGGTCACCTGTGGGTCAAACTCCCAACTTGACAGTACACAGCTACAACTGTTAACCTGTCTCCCATACCACCAGAGCTCTTTGTATTGAGACTCTGAAAACTCATTCTTCTGCAGATTTCCACAGGCTGTAGATTGAAACTATAATTTGTTCTTTAGCCAGTACCTCACAGGAACTTTATAAGGAACCCAAAGGGAGTGTTCCTGGTAACCCAAATGTCAGTACAGTGGTTCAGTTACACCAGTTGCTGCTCTTCTGAGAGGTTTTTGATGATGTGTTTTTTCTTTTTGGGGGGTGGGGTTGCCTCTGAATTTCAATGCTTTGAGTAAGTTTGTTTAAAAAGTCTAGTTCAAGAACATGTTTACATATAAAATGGTTGTAAGGCTTAGTACAAGCCACACTCCTCATGACAGCAGACATTAGTAGTGGTATTACTTTTGGAATGTTTTCTATGTTCTCCATGTTAATAATTTGTGCCTCTAACGCAGGGCTTTCGTTACAAGATGAGGTCTGTGTATGCTCATTTCCCCATCAACGTTGTGATTCAAGAGAGTGGATCTCTGGTTGAAATTAGAAACTTCTTGGGTGAAAAATACATTCGGAGAGTTCGAATGAGACCAGGTGTGTGCCCGTTCTTTGATTAAGAAGAAATTTGTATAAACTAATTTTGAGGTGGTTTTTTGATAAGACTATGAAGCAAATTGTGAAGCATATTCTTGGACACATAAGTGAAAGGTTGTTGGTTCAGACCCACCTAGAAGTAAGTTTGAGGCCAATTTGCTTCTAAAAGTAACAGCTATGAAATTTTGAGCTGTTCTTGGTACACATGGGCTGTTGTGAGGCTGGATCTGCTTTAAAACAACTGGCCTTTTTTTAAGGTTTTAATAAGATGGAAGTTTACTGTCCACATCTACTTTTCAACAACAATAAAATAGAGGCTCATGGAGCTAGACTCAAAAGAACTGGCCTTTTTTTGCAAGTAAAGGCAGATTTGTTTAGGAAAGTATTTTATTTTGACGTGTGTGTATATTCATTATACACAATATTATAGTTAACAACATTTGATGGGAACCCTTGTGATTTCTGGTCCAGATAAGTCTTTTAAAAGACCTTTGTTGTGAATGTTAAATCAGTATTCAGATCTTGGTTTTGACATCCCTGTTTTTAGGTGTTGCTTGTTCGGTATCTCAGGCCCAGAAAGATGAGTTAATTCTCGAAGGAAATGACATTGAACTTGTATCAAATTCAGGTTAGTATGTTACTCTGATGAAACATTTTTTGTTAACTAGTAGGTGCTCTCTTAAGGATAAGAATCACCAACCACTCTAGAGAACAGCTCCTCTCTTGGGATTTACATCCTATGAAATCGATATGAGTGACTTTGACATTTGTATTAAGTACTGCCTAAATTATTTTATATTGGTTTGTAAAAAAAAAAAAATATTGGTTTGTGTATGGAATTCATATTTTTTGTATATATTTCATATTTCACACTTTGTTTCCTTCACATTGTGTTTCATACAGTCATTCTCACATATTACCCCCACCTGCTTTTTTAGATCCCTGCTAGATCTTTCCCACTTCCTTTATCTCCCTCCCTCTGCCCATCAAACTGCAGCCCTGTGATTTTTTTTTTTCCTTCTGTCCATCCTCACCACTCTGCTCCCACCCCTTCTCTCCTTGGATTTCCAGACACGTTTTACTAATTACCTTTCTGTTTTTAGCATAATGATCTTAAGTGGTGTTTGTCTTTGAGACTGATTTATGACTTAGTTCACTCATCATAAAGCAATTTGGGGGTTGTGTAGTCATTTTCACGATCGTTTCTTTGTTGAGTGCTGCATAGTGTGTTTCATCATGTGAACGTCCTACTGTTTGTCAATCCATTCAATTGTTGTTGGCTGTTGCCATGTTCTTGTGGTTGGGTATGACGCTTCTATGAACATTGGTGTACAAATGTTCATTTGTGTCTCAGTTCTCATTTCCTTGGCCTATATTCCTAGCAGTGGGAAAGCTGGAGTCATACAGAATTTCTGTGTTCAGCTTTTTCAAGGAACGCTCCACTGCTTTCCAGAGTGGTTGTACTTAAAGTACTGCCAAAATCTGAAAATTAAACAAATGCTACTTGAGTAATGTTTTAATTATCAAATTAAAAGCCATCCCAAACATAACTCTTAACTATATTTAATAAAATACTTAGTTTTCAGTCATTTATGACTTCTAAAAAACCCTCAAGTTGTAACTTTTCTCTTTATTCCCATAGCTGCTTTGATTCAGCAAGCTACAACAGTTAAAAACAAGGATATCCGAAAATTTTTGGATGGTATCTATGTCTCCGAAAAAGGAACTGTCCAGCAGGCTGATGAGTAGGCTAGGAGGTAGGTGTTCATGGTGGCCTTGAGTTCTGTTTCTCCCTCAGTAGGGTCTTAATTAATAGGGACTGGAGATGTAGTGATGGTGGAACATAGAAGTAGCATTTTGGAACACAGCAGCAAATTTTGCAGAATGAGAGGTGGAAATGATGACAGTATTAAGACAGACAATCAGTGGTGAAGTGGTTGTAAGCATTTGCTAACTCAAAAGTCTGTGTTTTGAACCCTCTGTTTGTAGAACAATGCTGTGTCAGTATGCTCCCATTAAAGATTTATTTAGACTTTTTCTGGATGAGACGATTGGATGACTCAAATTTACACTTCTTTTTTTCCCTCCCCTGCAGTTTTCCAGCTACAGAAATGAGGCCGGTCAAATCATATGAATCTGATTTCAAAATGGATCTGATTCTTGTAATAAAATTCTACTAATTTGATTTTTTTGTACTTGTATTCTTTTTAACTTTTGTTATTTTAGTGAAAGTTTACAGAGTAAATGAGTTTCTTTTCAGCTATTTATACGTATTATGACATTGTTTATAATCTCCCCATTAAAACAGCACTCTGCCTGTCTGCTTTAGAGCTTATTTCCACATTTATGTCTCAAATTCACACAAGATCTTCTATTGTGATATTTTTTTTTTTTTTGGTTGGTGGCATGTACCATCAAGTTGGATCTCACTGGCACAGGAGATTGCCTAATTCATTATGTATGCACATTACTTCCAACAACTAAACGGTTCAAGATGTAGGTCTGATGCAACCAATCAAAAAGGGTCTTTTGAGGGAGCAAGGTGGGTTTGTGGCAGTGGATCTTCTAGATCCCTTGAGTCAGAAGTTCGAGACTGTTGCATACCAACTGTGTATCAGTGTCCCCAGCCTGCAGCATTCTCTGCTCCTGCCACTGTGGCACCTTCAGGTGTGCACATTAAGGTTTTCTTGGACCTCTTGCTTATCTATCACACTTGGCCTGCACATTCACTTTTTTGTTCAGTTGGCCCTAATGGTTCTGAGGTCTAGAGCAAGATGACACTAAAGTCGAGAGTGACCACCTAATTTGTGATTGTCATAACTTGGTAGAGGCTAAAAGTCCTTCATATTTTGATAGGTTCCTTGGTGACCCCCTGTTGAGTTTTCGTGGTCATCTTTATTACTTTTTTTGAAAGCCAATGTTTATTTCTACTTTAAAATTCTCAGAAGCATTTAAAAATGCCAAAGGATCAAAGGTTGTTGTGTTGGTATGTGCCGTCGAGTTGCTTGCGACTCATAGCGACCCTATGTACAACAGCCCTAAACTCCGCTCTGTCCTGTGCCAATCGCACTGTCTCTTATACTCCCATCCCAATTATCCCAGTCACTGAATCAATCCACCTCATAGAGGGCCTTCCTCTCCTAAACTGTCCCTCCACCCTCCCAAGCATGATGTCCTTTTCCAAGGACGGGTCTCTCCTTGCAACATGTCCAAAGTATGTCAGAAGAAGCTTTAAAATCCTTGCCTCCAGTTCTGATTCTCTTGGGGTGAATTCCAGGCAGTTGAATAGCTGGGTCATATGGAGTTTCTATGTTCAGCATTCTGAGGATGAGAGTGGTTATACTATTTTACAATCCCACCAACAATGAGAATTCCAATCTCTCCACAGCCTCTCCAACATTTATTGCTTGCTGTCCTGTTAAACTTTGCTCCTGCTACAGGGGTGAGCTGGTATCTCATTGTGGTTTTCAGCTGCATCTCTCTGATTGCTACACTGTTTTTGAGTATTTCTTCATATGTTTGACCAGCCAGATGTCTTCTGTGAAGTCTTTCCATGTCTTTTGCCCACTGTACAATTGTGTTATCAGTCTTTTTCTTGTGGAGACCCTGTAGAATTCTGCAAATTTTCATTATGAGACCCTTGTCTAAGATATCATTACCAAATATTTTTTCCCAATTAATAGATTTTCTGTTTATTGGAAAAATTTTACACACAGTGGGATTTAATCTTTCGAAGGTCTCATTCATCAATGTCCTGGTTGTGCATTAAGTTTATTATTTTATTATTTGTTTTCTGTTTATTATCTCAGTCTTTAGTTTCTCTGTTTCCCCTTTCTCACTTCATACATTCGGTTATTGCTTTTCTTTTAGGTTATCTGAATATGTTATTTTATATACTGTGTTTACACACATACACATGGAGCTCTGGTGACATAATCAGAAGAGAACCGTGTTGCTAACACACACATGACTCTTCTCTGGTGGTTGGAATCTGCCAGCAGCTCCAAGGGAGAAAAATACACAACCCTGTGCATGTATCCATCTTTGTATAGCAAAGTCGTTGTAATAGGGATTACGATATACATATATACATATGTTGTTATGTGACGTCGAGTCGCTTGCGACTCAAAGCGACCCTATGTACAACAGCCCTATACTCCGTTCTGTCCTGTGCCAATCACACCGTCTCTGACACTCCCATCCCAATTATCCCAGTCACTGAATCCATCCACCTCATAGAGGGCCTTCCTCTCCTGCGCTGTCCCTCCACCCTCCCAAGCATGATGTCCCTCTCCAAGGACCAGTCTCTCCTCACAACATGTCCAAAGTATGTTAGACGGAGCCTCAGAATCCTTGCCTCCAAGGAGCCACCCGGTTTAACCCTTTCCAGGACAAATCTGTTTGTTTTCCTAGCAGTCCATGGTATTCTCAATACTCTTCTCCAGCACCACAGCTCAAAGGCACCAATTCTCCTATCCTCCCTGGTCATTGTCCAACTCTGATGCATAACAAGTGATTGCAAAGACCATGGCCTGTATGAGACGCACCTTAGTCTCCAGAGAGACACCATTGCTCTTCAGTACTTTGGAGAGGTCCCTAACAGACTTTCCCATGGCAATGCGCCTTTTAACTTCCTAGCTGCTGGTGCCAAGACTTGACTGTGGAGCCAAGCAAACTAAAGCTGTGTACAATCTCAATCTCTTCACCATCCATCCTGATGCTGCCAGTTGGTCCAGTGGTGAGAATCTTTGTCTTCTTGACTTTCAGCCTCAATCCATATTGTAGGCTGCAGTCCTTGACACTCTGCAGCAGGCACTTCAGGTCTTCAGTTTCAGCAAGCAGGGTTGTGTCATCCGCATAACGCAGATTGTTGATAAATTGTCCACCAATCTTGACCCCACATTCCTCATACAGCCCAGCTTCCCGGATAATCTGTTCTGCATATAGGTTTTAATAAATCTTAAGAGTGAGGTGGTGTGTTCTGTGCCTGCATTGTTCAGTCAGCTTCATTGTGCCTTGGGAATCCTTCCAGATTGAAACTGTTCTACCTGCATTCCCTAGTTTATCAGTGCTATATTGAAAAACACTTCTAACAGCAATCATTGGAGTTGCAAAGCAGAAAGTTGTAGAATTCATACCCCAAGTCACCAAGGCCAGTCCAGAAATAAAAATTACAAATTAATAACATGTATTTGCAGATTTTGTAGGAAATACAGCAGTTCCACTACCTAGTTCAAGACTTCTTAATTTTCAACTATAGTATTTCCTTGCTTTGTTGGAAACAGCCTCTTTTGGCCTAGGTGTTTTACATGAGCACAATTAAGTGTTGTAGGATTCCCATTCTTAATGTTGGCAGTGTTTTGTTACAATGCACAAAGTTAAATTTCTCTGCATACTCAATAAAGCATAAATAGACGTTCTCTTTTTCTGTTATCTGCTTTCAGCTTTTAATTTTTTTTCCTTTTCCCCTTTTGTACCATCAAATCAATCTGGCGTAGGAGATTGCTTCTCCAGCAGAGCATCTGTTGGATTCGAACCACAGTGCAGCTTCTTGCCACTAGGCCACCAGACCTCCCTTGCTTTCAACTTTTTTATAGATTCAAGCTGTTGTCTTTTCAGTTACTTGCTATGCATCTGGAAGCTGAATAATGAATAAAGATGACAATAATTACTGCCTTTGAGCAATGTGATTGGAGAAAAGTATTGAATATTCCATGCACTGCCAAAAAATCAAACGAGTCTTAGAGAAAGTGCAACCAGGCTGCTCCTTGGAGGTAAAATGGTGAAGCTTTGTCTCACATTATTTTGGTCACATTGTTAGGAAGTCCTAGAATCATGGAGTTTCTAAGGCTGCAAATACAGGTGCAGACTGCTACATCTTTCCAGTGAGATGACTGGTGGATCTGAACTGTCAAACTTGATTAGTGAGGTTCTTAATCACAAAGGCTTGTATTTTATCTACAGAATTTGTAATATAAGTCACTGGGTGACAAAATGGTTAAGTGCTTGACTGCAAACAGATGGTTCAAACACATCTAGAAATGTCTGGTGACCACCTTAAAAACTATAGATCATTTGTACTCTGCACACAGGCTCATAATGAGTAGATATCTACTTGACAGCAACATGATGTACTTCACACATTGTATACTTCTTTCTGCTATTAATACATGAGGATGGGCACACTAGTGTATTTCATACCTGCCACATGTGCAGTTCCTAGATTGCCAGGGATTTTGGACAATAATAATAATGTGACAGAGTAGATACTTTGAAAGATACCAAGAGTTTGGGGGTATGCTGGGTTTGGATTTCCACAGAAGGCCTTGAAGATAGGTTGTACCTGAGTGTTTTTAATTTATTAAAAGATTTGTCTACTATGGAGAAGGACTTGCACATTTTCCCAACTTGGAGAAAACTCTTGGTTTCTGTATGATAGTTGGGACCAACTCGTTGCTGACCCTCCAGCAAGTATTTAGAAGCAGTAATTAACACAGGAGGAGAGGTTGCCCATCTTTCTCCTGCAGAGCAGCTAGTAGATTCAAACCATGTCCCTTTGGGTTGACAGTGCATTTCCTTAATGCTAAGCCACCAGAATGTCCTCTGAGTAATTTACACTTATCTGGCACACAATTTGGGAAATGAGGCAGTTCCTGTTCACATTTGTTAAAATTGACCAGATTGTTAAAAATTATATTGGAAGTTAAACATTTAGTCACAGTGCACTAGTCTGTCTTACCAGAAGTTGGAGTTAGATTTTCATCATTTTCACGTGGCAAAAAACTTGTTAGTAAAAGACATGTTGTATACACTGATTGTAATAAGTTAGACTCCGTTTGTTTCAACAAATCTCCAATAGAAAACCTTAAAATCTAAAGATCTTTGCTACCTTTTATCAATAGAGAAGAGAAATTACCTCTTGATTTTTGCTACAGTAATGGATGCTGAGCTAAATAATCCAATCACTAAAAGGACAAATATTGTGTTCTCTCATTTATATTAAAAACAAGGCAAATGCTCAGCCAGAGTTTTAAGTGGTTTCTAGGGGTGAGTGCAAGGGAGACCTATAAAATGTTGAACTAAAGTAAGTGTAATACATAACAATGGCCTCCAACTTCAAAAAAAGGGAAATAAAGCCACACAACAAAACAGCTGATGAAATTGCTTTTATGCAACCAAACATCTCATGGGATTTGGTTCCTTTCCTTGGTTTGAAAGCTCAGTGACATAGTTTCATAGACTGTCCCACATTGCCTTGAGTCTTAAAAGCTTGCAGACAGCCCAAGACACAAGAATTGGTCTCTAATCACCTGAAATAGAGTAAGAAGAGTGGAAGGAGGCCTTGAAATATTTGCCCAGTTGTTTCCATGAACTCCCACTTTGCCATGAGACCAGAAGAACTGGGTGATGTCTGGCTACCATTAC
This sequence comes from Elephantulus edwardii, assembly GCF_000299155.1. NCBI lineage: Eukaryota > Metazoa > Chordata > Mammalia > Macroscelidea > Macroscelididae > Elephantulus > Elephantulus edwardii. The sequence goes on from NW_006399917.1 coordinate 919,071, forward strand.
TGAACATTTTCATCAAAAATAGAAAAATCCTGATCAAATGTAGAATTTTAAATCCAATAGACTTTAGACTTTATGGAGTCACCCCTGAAACTACTGGCCTAAGAAACATCTTTAAATCTTAAGCCAAGAATATCCCCTGAAGTCTTACTAAAAAGGAACAACAGTTAACTAGTGGGGTGGGTGTTTTTTTTAAGTCTACCTTTAAATTATACACTCCTAAGAACTTTGCTGTTATTGTCAGGTGCTGTCAAATCAATTACAACTCATAGTGATCCTATAAACAACAGATTGAAACCATGCCCTGCCCTGAACCATCCTCATACTGCCTAAGCACATTGCTGCGATCACTGTCAGACCATGTTGTTGAGCATCTTCCTCTCGTTGATCCTCTACTTTTTTGAAGAATGATGCCTTTTCCAAGAAAATTTTTAAAGCATATGAGACAAAGTCTCAATATCTCTACCTCTTAAGTAGCTTCTTCATTTCACTTCTTCCAAATTTGGGTTTTGTTTTTTGTTTTGTTTTGGGTTTGTTTTTGGTGCCCCACCCCACCCCAGTCTATAGTACCTTAAGTGCTCTTTCCCAGCACTAAAATTCGAAGGCATCAATGATTCTTTACTCACTGTTGAACTTTCCTATCCATATAAAATGGAAAATACCATGGCTTGGGTCAGGTGTACCATAGTCTTTAAACTGACATCCTTTCTCCTTGTGATCAAATTTACAACAGCAGCAAAAAAGATTTGATAGGAAATTTAGGGGACACTGAGTTTATGTTAATGAAGGAAAAGTAACTCAATAGAGAAAATATTTGTACACTGTGATAATACATGCAGAAACTGTTGAATTGGTATGTTTTGCTGTACAGTAATTCCCTAAGTGACAAAAATGTAAGAATGATTGAGTTAAGAGGTTTCCTATTTGGAGGAGTTGTGTCAAGGTAACAAATTCTTAAAAAGACAAGCTTTAAAGTTACATTTTTATTATAAAAATAAAATAGTAAAAGTTAATGAATTTGTAAACCATGAAAATAAGATACTTTTAACCAGAGATAGGGTGTTGAGGGTTAATTGGTCAAAATGACCTTCCTATCCATTAACTTATTTGCCATGTGGATGGGCGAGAAAATGCGAATAAAGTGTTGGCCTATTTACAAGATGATTGGCTAGTTTTCACCAATCCCCACAGGGATTGGCTACTCTCACTATTTGAATGGAACCAACAGTAGAAGGAAGAACTTTGCCACCAAAAAAACAGTGATTCATGCTTCAGTACCAGAAATTCTTGCACCAGCCATACTAGAGCCTTTAGGAGCAACAGCCATAGCAACCATAGCAGAGAACCAGGGACCTGACATTAGATGGAGCAGACCTGGAGATCGCTAAGCCATAGGACTGGAGCTAAGAACCTTTTGCCCAAATCTTGAAGGACTGTAGAGGGGAGAGTCATAATTGGTAGGACTGAGAACTTTGTAACTCTGGTCTAAAGCCGTGAGGCACCATCACCATAAGGTGCCTGTAAGTACATTTCAAAGGTTATCCTGACTATTCTGCTACTCACCTGGATTCCAACTTTTTGACTCCCCGAATTTGGTTCTGTGTGGTCTGTGAGCTATCACATCATATTTTGGACCCAGTAAAGCAGTAAGATTGATGTTGAATAGAAAAAGGTACAGGTGTGTGGGGCACATATCTGATCTCATGGAATTGGTTTTGTGTTTCTGATGTTGCTGGGATAGTTTCCCTTTGTGAAGTTGATAAAGGTCAGATAGGGCCAACCCTACATGGCCCTTGCTCTTTGTACAAAATGGCACAAAATACTTAAAGGCCATACTTAGAAGAAAAGCAAAAACTGAAAGACAATTTCAAATGTTTGCTATCCTTATGAGTGACTATGTAATTCTTTTTTTTTTTTTTTTTTTTTGATGCAACAGCAAGAGGTTTATTGCGGAGCTCCGGGCCGACACGTATCTCTCGCAAGAGACAGAGGAGTCGACCCCGAGCTGACTATGTAATTCTTAAGTCCTTGGATGTTAAAATGTTGGTAGGTGGCCACTGAGTTGAGCATGACTCATGGTGACCCTTTGTACAGAAGATCTGAACCCTGCTCTATCCTGCACCATCCTCACACTTCCTGACACACAAGAGCCCATTGCAGCAGTCACTGTGTCAGTCTACCTGGTTGAGGGTTTTCCTCTCCTTCACTGACCCTTCTCACTTCTCAGCATCATGTCCCTCTCCAAGGAATAGGACCTCTAAGCAACAAGTTCAAAATATGTGAGGCAAAGCCTCATCATTCTTGCCTCCAAAGAGCTCTCCTGCTGCACCCTCTCGAAGACATCTGTTTGTTCTCTTGGCCGTCCATGGAATGAATGTTCAGTGCTCTTCTCCAGCACCACAGCTCATAGTCCTCAATTCTTTTTCTTTCATCCTTATTCATTATTCAGCTCTTGGATACACAACTAGTAATCAGAAAAACTATGGCCTGAATTAGATGCACCTTAGTTTTCAAATTGACATCACTATTCCTCAACAATTTGGAAAGGTCCCTAATGTCCCTAACTGCAGTGTGTCCTATTATTTCCTGACTGCATGTACCAAGGGTGTTAGTTGTGGATCCAAGCAAGATGAAGCTGTCAACAGTTTCAATCTTTCCATCCATCATGGTGCTGCCTATTGGTCCAGTGGTAAGAATTTGTTTTCTTGACATTGAGATGCAGTCCATATTACAGGCTGCATTCCTTGATCTGCAACAAGGACTTCAAGCCTTCCTCACTTTCAGCAAGCAAAGTTGTGTCATCTGCATAATGCAGATTATCGATGAGTCTTCCTCCAATCCTGATGCCACACTCCTCCTCATAGAGTACCGCTTCTTGGATAATTTGCTCAGCATACAGCAGAATATATAATAGAATAGGTATGGAGAGAGAATACAACCCTGGCACATTCCTTTCCCAATTCCAAACCATGCAGTGCTCCCCTGCTCCATTCGCACAACAGCCTCCTGCATGAATACAATCAAGTGCTTTGGGATTCCCGTTATGCTCAATGCCAGCCACAACTTGTCATTATCCACACAGTCAAATGCCTTTGCATAGTCAGTAAAGCACAAACACATTTTTCTGGTATTTCTTACTTTCAGCCAGGAAATTAAAAGACATACTGCAATGGGAAAGTCTGCTGTTAGGGACCTCTCCAAAGTACTGAAGAGCACTGGTGTCACTCTGGACACTATGGTGACTGATAAAGGCCATGGCCTTTGCAGTCACTTGCTATTCCTCAGCTAGACAATTACTAAGGAGGATAGAAGAATTGATGCCTTTGAGCTGTGGTGGTGTTGTTATGTGTCGTCGAGTCGTTTGCAACTCATAGCGACCCTATGTACAACAGCCCTAAAC
>NW_006399917.1:923767-925329 GCF_000299155.1 Elephantulus edwardii
CTGTGAGTCGCAGGCGACTTGATGGCCCATAACAACAAAGTAGGTGGACCTGGGATACAATATCATACTGCTATCAAGTTGTTTGGATGCAGAGCAACCTGGAGGACATAGTAAAACCATCCCATAGAGCTTGTGTTGTAAGGCTGTAAATCTTTATAGAGCAGACTGCTTCCCTTTTCTCCCAAAGAGCGGATGGTGAGTTCAAACCACAAAGCTTCCAATTAGTAGCCAAATGCTTTAACCATGTTGCAATGAATGGAGGAGTACAACAATTACTGTCTTAATTTAGAGTCATTTTTTACCAAGAACAAAAGAACTTTAATTATTAAAAATTCTAAAGTCCTGGAGGTTATAGAAAGCAAACTACTGTGTGTAATGGATGGTATCTAAATGTTGACTAACCTGCAAAAATGAATGAATGGAAATCCAAAGTCTCTGTAAACTTTCATTAAAATTAATTAAAAAAATGTTGACTAATCGAGGGCAAAATTTAGGGTTTCTCCCTCCGGTGTTCAGAAGAGAAAGTGAACAAGTTACAAGCCCAGAGTTCAAGAACAAGAATGTCACTATCATTTAAATTCAGATGTTAAACTTTACTTAATCCCAGTCTCTAAATGGTGCAATGGAAAATTAAACCATTTCAAATCATTCAAACGATCAACATACTGAATTACAGAGTCACAGTTTCTAGTTCCAGATGTTACAGCAGCTTCCTACACCTATGAGGTCCCTGGCCGCATGGAATGTGGGTGAAGCTCCCTCAGGAAGATCAAGTCTTATTGAATAATCTGGCCTCTGATTATGGATAGATAATAAATAGGACTTTATATCTTTCTAGAATGTGAGCTTTCCTTCCTACATCTTGCTTGCTACCTCACAACAAACAGCATGATGGCAGTTTGTCTACAGGAAAATTGTACTGCTGGATTGAGTGACAACCGTTGAGTCTCGTTCTCCTTAATCTTGGTCCTTTGATCTTACTATAAGACCATTTATGGAATTTGCATGTTACTGTCTATTTCATCAAAGCTCTAATAACAAGAGATCTCCTAAATTAGATGCTTTATAAATGCTGGATTTTTTCCCTAAAAATTACTAAATACTAAAGAATTGCTTAAGAATCTATTCTGAAATCTTCTATCAACAGACTGAATTAGAGAGTCACAGATAAGTGCTCAACTGTATTTTTCTCTTTTCATATGAGACCTCCTTTGGCTTAAAGAAAAAGCACTTGGTTAGGAATGGCAAACAGAATCTTATCACTGGTAACTATCCAGTTCAAAGAAGAGTTTCAAATCTCTGCTGTGGAGTCTAATAAGACAATTTCAGGGTTGTTTTTTTTTTTTAAAAAAAGGAATTTCTTTTAATATAATTAACCAATGGTTTTTGGGTTTGTTTTATATTTTGTTTTAGAAAAGAAGTATTTCTAGATCAACAAAAGAGAGCTAGAGAAGAACAATGAAAAACAGCTCACTTGGCGAGCTCTGGTGGCCTAGTGGCAAGAAGCTGCACTGCAGTCTCAGAGGTGTGCAGTTTGAATCCACCAGATGCTCTGCTGAAGA
>NW_006399917.1:925979-927291 GCF_000299155.1 Elephantulus edwardii
CTTATTGTAAAACTGTATTGAGGATTTAGCTTTGAAATCAGGTGTGAAGAATCCAAATCTGGGTTTTGATTTTTCTTCAGTCAGCTTGAATGCATAATAGCCTTTGATTTTTACTTTATCAACCAGATATGCTGAAAAAGACCAGAAAAGAGTGTGATTAGTCACAAAAGGCATACAATGAATAAAAATTTCATTGTCACTGAAGTCAATAAATTTATGTTTATTTAAAAGACAGTGATGCTCATTAAAGGATTGACATTCTTTTGTAGTAGCTTATGGTGAAAAATGTATGCAATAATGAATTTTAAGTTAAAAAATAGATTGGAAGTAACATTTTGATACATGAAGAATCCAAAAGTACTTGGGGAAAAGAAATTTAAGTGGAAAAGTGAAAATAAAAAAAAACACTTGTCACTTTTGTTCAAAGGGCCACAAGCAGAGAAATCTTGCTTATTATATGGCCTAATTCTGAACCTCAGAGGTGCCCTGTGTTCTTCCCAGCCACCACATGTCTTTTTTATTAGGTCATTCATTCCCCCAGTCAACTGTTTGACACCCCAAATTTATAGCACCTTCTCTGACACCCGAGCTCTGAGATGACGAACTCTTCCCTTTCCCCTCAATCACATCTGCCACCTACTGGCTTCTGCACTCAAATATTCTGCCTCGCCTTCTGGTATGAGCGATGCTCCTAGACTAAGGGATGTGCACTCCTAACACAAAGGTCGCACCTATTTTATGATTGAAATCTGCCAGAAAGATAGAAATCTCCTCCCATGGGATTTACAGCCTCGGAAACCCCCTAGAGCATCTGACTTGATGGCAGTGAGTTTCGAGCAAAGGCTGCCTTTTCAACTACCATGCTAAATTAATCTTGCCTTGTTTACTCCAGGATATTACTTCATCAGTTTGCCCTGCTCCTTTCTCATGTATTAATTTAGGTCCACTATTCGATCATTTCCATATAAGCATGTTATAACTTAAATCTTTTAAAAAACCAAACCAGTAAAATCTGTCTTTAATTTCATGCTAGCTTTAGAGCACTGGCTTCTGTTAACCTTTGTAGTGGTGTCATCTCATCTCTTTTACCACTGAAAGCTGAGATGCCCTGGAGCTCAGCCCTCTTCTTTAATTTTGTAGACTTTGTCATCTGTCCTTATTTCAATACCTACTAAATTAGTTTGCAACTCATAGCGACCCTATGTATAAGAGCTCTAAATGCTGTTCTATCTTGTGCCAACCTAGCCATCTCAGATGCACTTATTCCCACCGCTCCAGTCACAGAATTGATCCATCTCATCGAAGGTCTTCC
>NW_006399917.1:932232-949114 GCF_000299155.1 Elephantulus edwardii
GAATATACCACAGCTTCTCTATCTATTCATTTGTTGATGTGCAGTTAGGTTGTTTCCAACTCCTTGCTATTGTGAACAAAGCTGCAATAAACATAGGTGTGCATATATCTTCTTGGATGTCATTTATGTTCTCTTTAGGGTGTATTCCCAGTAGTGGAATTGCTGGGTCAAATGGTATCTCTGTTTCCAACTTTTTGAGAAAGTGTCATACCACTTTCCACAATGTTTGCACCATTTTACACTCCCACCAACAGTGAATAAGGGTTCTAGTTTCTCCACACGTTATAGTTTTTACATATGCTTTCCCTCACCTTGAACACTCTTCTCCTTAACTGCCTTATTCCTCCAGTTCATTGAAGCTTTACCTAATCACCTTATTTAGAACTCATCTCTATTCTCCTCTCCTTCTGTCTTCTCCTATTCTCCTCCCTGCTCTATTTTACTCTATAAAACTTTATATCATAGTCTGGAAGCCTATTGGACAAGGAGTTGTGCTGCCAACCCAAAAGTGGATGGTTCAAACTCACCACTTGCTCTGCAGGATAATGATGGACAATCTTATCCTATGTGATTTACAGCTTCTGAAAACTCAGTGAGTATTGAAAGAATGTATCTTTTTTTATTATTATTATTTTTGTGTGAGTGTACCGTCAAATCAGATCTGACTGGTATAGGAGGAGATTGTCCTTCCTTCCCCAGCAGAGCATCTGGTGGATTCGAACCACGCCTCTGGGATTATAGTTGCAGCTTCTTGCCACTAGGCCACCAGAGCTCCCCTGAAAGAATGTATCTTATACATATATTATGAGCTCTGGTGGCCTTGTGGCAAGAAGCTGCACTGCAATCCCAAAGGCAGGAACTTTGAGGTCACCAGCTGCTCTGTGGAAGAAGAATGGGCCGTCTCCTCCCATGCAATTAACTGCCTCTGAAAACCTGCTGCAGGGTCAACTATGGGTGGCTACCAACTCTAAGACACACAACAACATATGATCAAATGCTGTTATGTGTTGTCGATGCATAGCTGACCCTCCAGCAGGTTTTTGGAGGCTGTAAACCACACAGGAGGGGATTCTCCAGTGGAACAGCTAGTGATTTCATCTTACTTGAATCCACAATGAACATCCTTGATACCAGTAGTCAAGAAATCACAAGACATGTTGCAGTGGGTAAGTCTGCTGTCAAGGACCTCTCCAAGACACGAAGGACCAATGATGTCAGTTTAAAGAACAAGGTGTGCCTGATCCAGGCTATGGTCTTCTCTATTGTTTGCTATGCATCAGAGAGCTGGACAATGAACAGAAGATTCGATGCCTTTGAGTTTTTGAGTTGGTGTCACAGTAGACTGCCAACAGAACCAACAGAAGTGTCTTGGGAAAAGTGTGGTCAGAGTGCTCTTCAGAGACAAGTATGGTGAAGCTTTGTCTCACTTGCTTTGGGCATGTTGTCAGGAGGGGTTATTTCTGAAAATGGACATCATGCTTAGAAAGATAGAGGGCCAATGATGGAGAGGAAGACCCTCTACAAACAAGATGGATTTGGCACAGTGACTGCAGCAGTGGGTTCAAGTGTGTCAGAGATGATGAGGATGTCACAAGATAGGACAGGGTTTAGATCTACTATTCATAGGGTTATGAGTCATAACCTGCTCAAAGATGCCTAATAACAACCACTACCTTTGGGTTGGCAGCACAACTCTTTAGCTACTAGGCCATGAGACCTCCCTAAATGGGGAGATCATAAGCACCTATTACAATGTTTACAAAGAATAATTACATGAAACATAATGTGTAAAAAAATAGTTGGAAACAAGACTATATTATAAAACAAAACAAGGACTATATTAATAGGAACAGAATTATATAAAAAATGCCTTTCAAGCACACTAGAGGAATGTAACCCAATAATTATAGTGCTTATTGTGGGGAGTGAGAGATAAGTTCATAGAGTTTCCGGAGGCAAATTGTTAGGAAGTGGATGCCACTCCTGCTTCCAAACCTGTCTCAGAATGTTATTGGTTGAGTCTCCTGTATAGCGACCTTATGTACAGCAGCTCTGAACCCTTCCCTGTACTGAACCAGTCTCACTAATACTGACACATCAACCCCCATGGCCCCAGTTACTGTATCAATCCATCTCATCCAGGGTCTCCCTCTGCTATGTTGTCCATCCACCCTTCCAAGCTTGATGTCCTTCTCCAAGGACCAATCTCTCCTGGTCACATGCCCAATATAAGTGAGGCAGAGCTTCAAAACCCTAGCCTCCAAGGAGAGACTTGGTTTCACCTTCTCCAAGACAGACTTATTTGTTTTTTTGGCAGTCCATGGTATGTTCAAGACTCTTCTCCAGCACCACAACTCGAAGGCATCTATTCTTCTTCTGTCATCCTTAGTCATTGTCCAACCCTATGTACTACTCTAATGAGCAGAGAAAACCATTCTGAAACTCCCATAGAAATCATAGGGAGCTCTGGTGGCCTAGTGGTAAAAAATTGCACTGCAATCCCAAAGGCATGTGGTTTGAATCCACCAGCTAGCTGTTCTGCAGAAGGACGGACAGTCTTCTGTGTGATAAACTGCCTCTGAAAACCTCCTAGAGGATCAGCTATGGGTAGGTTCAGAATGATGGTATACAACAACAAACAGTAGAAAACTCAGTGTTCCCGACACTGTCCACCTAATAGGACTTTGGGTACAACTGGCCAATCCTTTTGTCCTAGCTATCATCCCTCCCCCTACACACTTTTTTTTTACTGTGATTTTAAAGAAAATTGACAGAAAGGTTGGGTTTTGATTCATTCATTGTTGCTCACTTTCCTCCCTCCGTCCACTTTGCAGTGCACGTCTTGTTCCCGGTTGCTGTCATCCATGCAATGCCTAAAATCATTAATTCCTTTCCGACTGTCCTCGTTCCTTGCCCATTCTACCCGGGACTCTCGCACGTGCCCTGGAGCTCCGAGCCTCACCTTTCAGAGCCTCCTGGATGTATCTGTCCAAGTAGTAAATCCGGAGCTCGTCGTCCTCCAGGGCGTGGTCATCGATGCCGCTGGCCGTGATGTACACATCCAGGTCGCCGTAGTTGTCCCGGATCCAGCGCAGCACCTTGCGCTGCCCCCAGGGCACCACGGCCAGGCGCGTGGGCGAGCTCAGGCAGGTGATGTCCTGCAGGAACTGGACCTCGCGCTCCGAGGGGCTGCGGCTGCCCGCGTGGTCCTCGTGCATCACGAACCTGGTGGTGAAGTGGTTCAGGGCGAAGAAGTCTGCGGCGCCCCGTACCAGCCGCCTCTCCGCCGGGGTAAACTGAGGCAGTGTGGAACTGGACAGCCCCGGGCCGCTCTCGGCGGCGAGGTACTGGCGCATGGCCGCGGGGTAGTCCCCGCTCTTGAAGATGGGCTCGGCGAACCAGGCGACCTCGAACTGCAGGAACCTCTGCGCCGCCTTCCGGTGCGAGGCGGCGAAGGGGTTTGCGGGTTCGGCCCAGTCGGCGTGCAGGGCCAGCGACAGCGCTCCGCGCTGCCGGGGCCGGTACTGCAGGTCGTAGAGGCGCCAGGCCTGCGCATGCGCCAGCAGCAGGTGGTGCGCCGCGCGGTACGGGTCCTGCCTGGTGCGGTTGTAGATGTCACGCAGGCGGTTGGGCTCGTTGATGGTGATCCAGAGCTTCACCAAGTCCCCCAGCTCGTGGAAGCACAGGCCTGCGTAGTCCTGGAAGGCCTGCACTGTGGAGGGGTGCAGCCAGCCCCCGTGGTGCTGCAGGGGTGCAGGGAGGCCCAGGCGCGTGTGGGTCGGATAGTACAGCGTGACCATGGACGAGATGCCCAACTTCAGACCCTCACTCACCATGCATCTGTAGTACCGCAGGGCCAGGCGGTTCACCGTGGACAGGTTGCCCGTGGGAAGGATGGAGGGCCAGTCCAGGGCAAACCGGTAGTGGGTGACTTTCATCCTTACCAACATCTCCAGCTGTTTTTTGATGCTGAGGAAATCGGTGCACTGAGCTGGCCGAGTTTTCAGCATCACGCCTTCCACCCTGTGCAGCAGTCTATTGCCAGTCACGTTCCACAGGTACAGGTGAGGATCTGTGAACTGCGGGGAGGAGGCCACTGACTCCGGCTGTGGAGAAAAAGAAGCAGGTGAAGCAGACGCTGGCTGCCTGGAATCTTAGACTATACAGCCTGAAAGGAAGGAAGAAGGGCCTGTCCTTATTTGCCTCTCACTGACAGTGGAGAAGAATAAAGGATGCTTGCATCTTTCCTAATGACCTGTGTGTTCCGGCTCTCTCCCAGTGATGTCAGAGCAAATGTCTTGATGGATCCTTCTCCCTCCAGCCCTTGAAATCTCCCAGGGAAACCAGAAAACATGGGAAAACCAGAACCCATAAGTAGGGCTTGACTTGGAAGGCACATTGCTTCAGAAAACATTGAGAAGATGTTTTCTGATTTGTCCTGAGCAACTCGGTCGTGTAGTGAACTCTCATGAGTCTGTTCAAATGCCTCAGGAAGTTGGCTTAGAATGAATCACAAGAGATGGGCCTTTTTAAGAGGAGAATTTAAAATTTTTATTCTTGGTGAATTTCATTAGGGTCAGCACTTTGGGTTAGAGAAGTTGTTTAATCCCAGTCATTGTTTCTAAGAAGCCAAAGAGGTGACCCTTTACCAAATGCAACTCCCATCTCTACCTCCTCTCTGCTGAAATGTGCAAAAGAGTTCACATGTGCGCCCATATACCCCTCACCTTATCAAGAGCCTCACACGAGAACACAGCATTCATTCATCCAGTTGGAAACACTTTCTGTTTGGAAGGCATATGAGGAAAAGACAGTAAAAACCCCAGAAACTCTAAAAAGTTGACTCTTGGGTCTGATGGTATCTCATTTCTTGCACATCCACGAAGGAGAGTGCCCTAGTCCCAACGTCCACACTCTATTTGTAATTCTGTCCCTCACAGTGTCTGGCTTGTCAACTCTGTAGTGATGAGTGAATTGGTTCTGCCCACCTCACAGGTGTGTGCTCAGTGACTCTGGGAAGCTCCCTGTCAACTATAAAGCTTTCTACAAACATAAGATGCCTTGTAACTGAGGTGTAATTTCCCCCTCCTTATAATCTAATTTTCCACCTGCTGTAGTAAGTGCTTGCTAGTTCCTTGAGTCTAAAAACCACAAAGGGCTTAAGCAAAACACCATCCAAATTCAAGATAGAGGTGGCAAGTGGAGATCTGTATTTATTTTAAAAATTTCTTTTTTTCTCCAGTGACTGGGTTTAAGTGCACCAGGGAGGAAAAAAAAATGATAATTAACCTTTGGTAAATATTTTGTTTCTAATTGCTTTCTCATGTATCTTCTTTCATAGTCTAATTACCAAACCATATCACTGCCCACTTGCCATCTGTCCCCCAGTTATTGAGAACATTAACTGGAGAAAATACTGATCATGTGAGTATGAAGTTAAATCTGTATTTAATTTATTATTTAAATAAAATCCATATAGCCTAGATGGCCAGTTTCAGTGTTTTGAAAGTTCACAGAGTACCATCATATTGAAAGGATGTTGGTAAAAGACAATCTTACCTCCTAGTGGTTTTTAATGCTTTTGTCTCGGAGGTTAAAATGACATGAAAATCTGTATTAGTTTTAAAATCTCCAGGAAGCATTACTCATGTTATTGTTAAGTGCTATTGAGTCAAGTATGACTCATAGCGACCATATGCACAATAGTTCTGAAGCCTGTCCTACCCTGAACCAATCTCACTGCCTCCATCACCCCCAAATTACCCCAGTTACTGTGTCAATCCATTTTACCTAGATTTCCCCTAGCCTATGCTGCCCCTCTACCCTTTCAAACATGATGTTCTTCTTTAAGCACTGGTCCCTCCTGAGAACATGTCCAAAGTATAAGAGAGCTTCAAAATCCTAGCCTCCAAGGAGAAACTTGGTTTTACCCTCTCTGAAACAAGTTTGTTTGTTCTCTTGGCAGTCCATGGTATGTTCTCCAGCACCACAACTCAAAGGTATCAATTCTTCTGTCATCCTTAGTCTTTGTCCAGCTCCCTGATACATAGTAAGTGATTGCAAAGACCATGGCCTGGATCAAGCTAGACCTTAGTCTCTAGACTGACGTTAAAATAAATAGTAGCAGCTTAAATGCTAAGCATTAGAGAAGCCATTTTATATGTTAGATAGTCATTTTAAGAAATACATGCTTCAGGCAGGTCGGGGGCTGGTAGGGCGCCGCCGAGGCCCACGGACAGGGCCCGCCCTGGTCGGAACAGTCAGGCACACGAGCAGAGAGCGGGTTCCCAGCTGGAGAAGACGGGCGAGCAGGCCTGTGCCTTGATTGGAGTGTCCCGGGCAGGATGTACACTCTGCTCTCCGGCCTGTAAATGTACATCTTCCAGAAGGACGAGTGCTGCATCCTGATCCTGATCTTGGGCCTGGACAACGCCAGGAAGACGACCTTCTTGGAGCAGTCAAAAGCACGTTTTCACAAGCACTACAGGGGATGAGTCTGTCCAAGATCACCACGACTGTGGGCCTGAACATCGGCACCGTGGACGTGGGGAAGGCCCACTTCGTGTTCTGGGACTTACGGGGACAGGAGGTGCTGCAGTCTCTGTGGGACAAGTACTACGCTGAATGCCATGGAGTCATCTATGTCATCGACTCCACTGATGAGGGGCGGCTCTCTGAGTCCAAGAGTGCTTTTGAGAAGATGGTTACAAGTGAGGCACTGGAGGGTGTCCACATCCTCGTCCTGGCTAACAAGCAGGATGCAAAGACCTGTGTCTCCATCCCTGACATCAAGACTGCCTTCAGTGACTGCATCTCCAATATAGGGCGGTGTGACTATCTGACCCAGGCCTGCTCCGCACTCACTGGGTGTCAATGAGGGCATCGAATGGATGGTCAAGTGTGTTGTGCGCAATATCCACCGGCCACCTCGGCAGAGGGACATCACGTAGGCCCAGAGACAGCTGGGCACTGACTGCTGGGTCTCCTCTGTCTTCATTTGTTTCCTCTAAGAAACGTCATGTGCAGAATGTGGGTGTCTGGAGGCCTCTGTGGTGTGTGTGGGGTGGATCTGCAGGGTGTGGGGGGTGGGAAGGTGCTCTCCATCTCACCCTTCCTCCAGACACTACGTGGGGTGGTCACCCCCATGCCCTCTCCCACTCAGCCCAGGGTGGGGTATTCTGTAGCGTCTTGAGCATCACCACCTGTAACACTTGGACCTCTGGGAGTGGGGGGCAGGGACTGCACCTGTGGCTTCCTCCATGGGGACTTGCACTGCTAACCCAAAGGCCATGTCTCTCTGGATGCTTGAATCCACTGGCAGCTCTCTGAGGGAGAAAGACCTACAGTCTCCTCCAGAGGGATTGACTTAGCAGCCCCCTAGAAACCCTTGTGAGCTATGAGTGGGTTCGACTCAATGGCAAAGAATGAGCGAGTGAGTGGAAGAGTCAGTTAAGTGTCAGACTGCTAACCAAAAAGGTCAGTAGTTCCAACTCACCAGCAGAAGTGAGTTTACCATCACTGAGCCTTCACTAAAATCTTAGTTAAATATAGACAAGGGCTCAAACTGATAACCTGTGAACTTTGGCCACCGAAGTTTGGAACTTTTTGAGCAGTCCCATCCATTACGTATTTACAGGTTGCTATCTTCCCACATACTTCTAGAATGCAGGCAGTAGTGTGTTTTGTTTTTTTTTTTAAATAAATTTTAATGAATGTTTCCAGAGACTTTGGATTTCCATTCATCATTGTTGCATTCTTTCTCCCTGCCTACCCTTCCCCCCAAGTTCGCTCTTCTCTTTGAAAAGTAAAAGAAAAATTCCTTCATTAGTATACAATCCCCCCACCCCGTCCCGAGTACACTCCACTATACAACCTTCATTCTGGACTTTTAATAGTTCTCTCCCTCATCTGTTTCAATTCAGTATACATAATCTATCCAGTCTTTCTCAGTCACATCCCAACCTTGATGTCAGTCTCGTTTTACAACAGTGGCCCTATGCATTATTTGTTCTTTTGTGACTGGGATATTTAATTCAGCATAATGTCCTCCAGGGTCACCCATTTTGAATAATATTGCATGAGTTCCTTGTTTTTCAATGCAGCATAGTATTCCATTGTGTGAATATACCAGAACTTCTCTATCCATTCATTTTTTGATGGGCACTTAGGTTGTTTCCAACTCTTTGCTATTGTGAACAAAGCCGTGATAAACATGGGGTGTGCATATATCTGTCTGGGTGGCAATTATGCTTTCATTAGGGTGTAGTGGAATTGCTGGGTCAAATAGTGTGTTTTTGTGAGGGCTTAAAGCATAGTAATCAGGAGAGAGGCAGATCAGGTTATATAAGGGGGCAGGTTATGTAAGCTCCTCAAACCTTAGTTTTCTTGCCTTATAAAATGAGACTTGGGGAAAATTAGTGAGAAAATGTGATATGCAAACTGAAAGCTATCTAGGAAGGCATACAGTAGGCAACAAAGCTTCAAACATCTCTGTCTTCATGCATCTCTTTATTGCTGTCAAACTGAATTTTGGCTTATTTTTTTTTTACAAATGAGTAAAATGTTTATTATGAAACAATTTCATAAGTTTCCTTAGACTAGGGCACAACCTGAAGACAATTAGAGTTGCATTAATAACTCTACACAGGATGAATAGTCTACAACTGGAAAGTTGCTGAAGTTTGTGACATGCCACTATAAATGTATGTGTTATTAAAAATGATAAATTGTTTGGTGATTATTTTTATAACTTCTTGAGCAGCAGCTCCCCCTAAAAATGCAGCAATGGTATGTGGCTCAGCAGCTCCGTAACGGCAAAATTCATGGACATAGTCATCTTTCACCATTACAGATAATCCATATTCCTGAAGGAATCCAGTGAGACAAGATTTCAACTTTCCTACATCTTCTTCAACTTGATAGTTAGACACTCCTGGGTATCTTCCATGTTGTTTATGAAATCTGTCAACAGCCCGTAACATTAAGTACAGCACTATCTCATTATCTGGATTGTCTATGTTGGAAATAATTTCATCCTTGTTGATTGTATCCACACCATATTCTTCAGCTAAAGAGCGACATCGCACTACTCGAAGAAATGCAGAATTATTGCAAAGTAACTTTAATTCTTTCTCTGAAATGGACTCTGGGGCCTGGCCTATGGACTGCAGCAGTTTGGCAACATGATTACCCACAGCGGCCGTATCCTTCTTTGCTTTTTCACGGTAAACATTTTGTAATTTTATGTATTTGCCTGAATCTGCAATCATATCAGGAATTGTTCCTCGAACAGGTAAATTTCCTTGACCTTCCTTGGCCACAAATTCTTTTAAACCACGAGCTAAAATCCAAAATGATGGTGTCTGTTTGGTGATATTTATGCAGCGATCATCATTAAATATATCTTCAATACTGCTTGGAATCTGAGTTGTATTTAGTGCTGTGTTGACATTTTTAATAGCTTCTTCAAAATTTTCTTCATCTTCTGGAGTCCCATTTTCATTCTTTAGAATTCCTTGTCTAATCAAATCTCTGAAGTCTTCTTTTTCTTTGTATGTCTTAAGTATTCGTCCATTCGTCTCGCTATACCACTGTGCCAAGTATTTAGCTATGATCACAATCCATGGCGTGTGGCTATGATCCTTTTTTTCCATATGATCTAAATCGTAAGATTGCAAATGTTCTCTCAACTCCGGAAACGGCTTATCCAGTCGTAGATCCTCTAAGGCATTATCTGGATGAGACTCTATTACTGGATGTTCTTTTATAATGATCCTCATATAACCAACTAGTCCATATGTCCTACAGACCAAAAGAGGGATCTGAACATTCCAGAGGACATCTGCTAAGCGTAGCAATGTACTTTCAAGGAGCTGAGTTGCAACCACAACAGTAAACCTACAGAAAAATGAAGGATCATTGTCTAGAAGAGTTTCTGGACTCTCTTCCACAAAACTTCCAGAGACATCATTATTTAATTCTTGTAAGAACTCCATGGCAGCTTGAGTTCGGTTCTTGCCAATACTGCTTCTTTGCAGAAAAAAATTGTTTCCAGCATCTTCTCTGCTGACCTGCTTTCCATCAATAATTGTAAAAGAGCCAACACCTGGCAGCACCAAGTTTTTAAGAATTTCAGTTCCTGTGGCTGTTGCGTTTATTAAGCAAACATGAGCAGATTCTAAAGCCTCTTGCCCATGGTCACCCCACAACCTCAGCTGCCGGTCGTACTTCTGTTCCTTGGGCAGCTTCCCCGGCTGCGCCATGACCGCGCTCGCGGCGCGAACAGCAGAATCCCTACCTAGTACCGCCGCCACCTCCTGAACTTTGGCTTATAGCTGATCTTCCATCAGGTTTTCAGAAACTGTAAATTGTCTGGGAGGAGATTGCCAATCTTTCTCCCAAGGGGCAGCTGGTGGATTTGACCTTCCCCACCAGATCTCCCCTAGAAGGGTACTGTTGTTGTTGTTGTTGTTGTGTGCCCCTGAGTCAGAACCAACCCATAGTTGACCCTCCAGTGAGTTCAGAGGTAATAAATCACTAGGGAGAAGAGTGCCTATCTTCCTCTCTCAGAGTAGCTCGTGGATTAGAAAACTACCTTTGGGATCGAAGTACAGCTTTTTACTATTAGGCCACCAGAGCTCTCTAAGACTTTGATTAGACCTTGTAATTAATGACATTAATCAATTATAATTAATATTATAAAACCAAATATTGATTAATGATTAAAAATGCAATATGATTTGTAAGCTTTTGCCCAAATAAAGTGTTTAAAAAACTTTTGTCTCAGTTTACAGTCAATTTGTTAGCAGCCACTTACCTTGAGAACAGACTCAGTGACACCCCAGGAGAAGTCACAGGGAAACTGGCCCTGCACATCGGGAGTGGACTCTTTTAAGAGGAAACCGTTTTCTTGTATGATCTGTCTGTAGTAAAGTGCCGAGGACTTGGGTTTTCTTTCTTTTTGCTCACTATCAAAATCCACGTAAAATAATCCTCGGCGGGTGATGTAAGCATCCTGCCATTCAAAGCCATCCAGGAGGGACCAGGCAGTGTAACCAAACACTTGCAGTCCATCAAACCTTATTGCTGCACAGAGAAAAGAAAGCAGAGATGATTGCAGACCTAAACACTCCAGATCATGCTTAAAATTCACTGACAGCATGCCAGTGAGCAGCTGTTGTGAAACCAATCGTTTCTCCAATTTTCAGACCTCTTTTGCACTTGGGTCACTAGGAGACAACAGGGGACACAGATTGTTCTAGGTGACACTGTCAGAGGGGTGACAATTATTCTTTTTTGTAAGAACATCCCAGTAGTTAGCTATAACGACAAAAAACATTTTTCATAAGCTCAGCTTACATGTATCAATATACCTGTGAGGTTACAACTTCATGCTAATTTACTTTCAGAACCTTCTAATGTGCTCTGGTCAGAACTGTCATTATTCCTCAATTATAATGATGCTTCAAATCCCATGGTTTCATTTGTACATACTACAAGTATGATATTCTTGGTTTTGTTGCTGTTGGTGTTTTTTATAGGTGCTGATTATGTCAAAATTTCTGGTGGGGTTCCCCCGCCTCCCGTATTCAACTTTTTTTTAAAAAAAATTAATTTTCATGAAAGTTTACAGAGACTTAGGGTTTCCAGTCATTCATTGTTGTATTTTTCTCCCTCCCCACCCAATTAATTCTTCTCCTTAAAAAGAAAAAGAAAAACTCTTTCATTGTTATGCAATCTCTTCCCCCAAGTCCACTCCACTATGCAGCCTTTACTCTGGACATCTGTAATGACATAAATACCCATTCATATGCCCCCTTTTAAACAGTTGTCTCTCTCATCTGTTTCAATGCAATATACATTATTTGTCCCCTCCTTCTTATTCTCCCCGCACCCCATGTCAGTCCCATTTTACAACAGTGGCCCTATGCAATATTTGTCCTTTTGTGACTGAGATAGTTCACTCAGCATAATGTCCTCCAGGGTCATCCATTTGCATAATATTTCATGAGTTCCTTGTTTTTCATTGCTGCGTAGTATTTCATAGTGTGAATATACCAGAGCTTCTCTATCCATTCGTTTGCTGATGGGCACCTGGGTTGTTTCCAGCTCTTTGTTATTGTAAACAAAGCTGCAATAAACATGGGTATGCATATGATTTTTTGTGTGTTAGCTACAATATTGTGGTAATTTGTATTTGTGAGACTGTATCAATGACTTTTTAGGGAATAAAGTAATAATTAAAGGAAAAATTCAAGAAAATGAGAAAAGATTTTCACTCCATCCCTAATAGTGTTGTAACTAATAACATTGTCATTCAATACAGAAAGATTTTACAAAATTTGTTTGTATTCATATAATCTAAGAAATACTGCATTTAAACAACTTACAAATGTTTTTATCACATATGATTCTGATTAAGTTTTATAATAAATCTAAGAGAATTCTGGTGGCATTATCTCCACCTCAGGGAGTTGTACAGTTAACCCAGAAGTGGCACCACTCTTGTTATTAGAAGCCATCAGCAACTCTGCAGAGAAGGGCAATCTCTTCCTGTGCGATTTACCGCCTTGAGAAGACACTGGAGGATCAGCTATGAGTTGATTCTAACTCAACAACAATGAGAAACAAAGAAGGATTTGGTGTACTTTGGACATGTTGTAAGGAAGGATAGGTCCTTGGAGACGGATATCATGCTTGGTAGGGTGGAGGGACAGCGCAGGAGGGGAAGGCCCTCTCTGAGGTGGATTGATTCAGTGACTGGGGTAATTGGGATGGGCGTGTCAGAGACAGTACAATTGGCACAGGACAGAGCAGAGTTTAGGGCTGTTGTACATAGGGTCGGTATGAGTCACAAGCGACTCGACAGCACATAACAACAGCAACATATGAAAAAATGTCTGTGGGAGGTGGGTGACACTATAAATTACTGCATTGGGTGATACCAATCCTGGGGACTCCGCTGCCATTATATTGAATGGAAAATTAATTTTCACACCTGAAGAGCTGCAATTCTCTTCATCCAAATGGTACTTCCCAAATAAGTGAATGATGCAGTATATATATATATATATATATAAAAGGTCATGAGACTTAGTGTACAAATCTGAGTCAGAGAGTATGGTAATTTCTCTTTGGGATTGATTCACATGTGTGCTTGTGACCAAGGCTCTCCCGTTTCAAGTTTGAGTTGGCTTCCATTTATGGGCAAACTGTCTACTCTATGAAACCAACCTTCAGGGACTAAAATGTGCGCTATTAAAGCTTGTCATAAGTGAATGCAACTAGAAAGAAGAGCCACACATGAAGTGAGGTAAGACAAGCACTGGGCTGAGGGACAGGAGTTCTAGAGACTAGCTCTATTTCCTCCTAGGAAAGTGCTACTGGGAAGGCTTCTTGACATTGGTTTTCTCAATTGTAAACAGAAATAACTGGGGAAAAGGAGATCTCAAAGGACATCCCTGGCTGTGTTTTTTGCTCTTAACTTACAGACTTCTGTTATTCTCCCTTCTCCCTCTCTCTGTTTTTACTTTCTCTTGTGATTTGATTTGGTTTTTCATTCAATCATTCATACACATGTTGGTTTTTGACATTGAGTACAGTCCTTCCATCATAACAGCATTCTTTGTACTTCCTCCTTGTGCTTCTAGTTTCCATTCATCCTTTTATCTTCTGCTCTCTGAGATTTATCCCTGGACAGATGCCATCTTTTGGATCTTGCATGGCTGGTTGTTCTAAGGACTGATTATTTTATTGTTCATCCTTGTGTGTTGTTATTGTTGTTGTCATGTGCCATGAAGGTGACATAGATTCATAGTGACCCTATGTACAGCATCTCAGAACCCTGATCTTTCTTGAGCCAATTTCATCATCTCTGACATACCTACCCCCATTACCTAAGCCATGGAGTCAATCCATCTCACTCAGGGTCTTCCTCTCTTGCTCTGTCCCTCTACACTTACAAGCATGATGTTCCTCTCCAAGGGTTGGTCCCTCCTTCCAATATATCCAATGTATGTCAGATGGAGCTTCAAAAGCCTTGCTTCCAAGGAGCACACTGGTTTCACC
The DNA here is from genome assembly GCF_000299155.1 of Elephantulus edwardii. Lineage (NCBI taxonomy): Eukaryota > Metazoa > Chordata > Mammalia > Macroscelidea > Macroscelididae > Elephantulus > Elephantulus edwardii. The sequence continues at coordinate 946,300 of NW_006399917.1, forward strand.
CTCTTCAGGATGGACCTGTTTGATCTTGTAGCAGTCCATAGTATGTTCAATACTGTTCTCCAGCACCACAACTCAAAGGTATTGGTTCTTCTTCTATCATCCTAAGTCACAGTTTAGCTCTTTGATGCATAACAATGAAGACCAAGTCCTGGAACAGGCTCACATTAGTTTCTAGACTGACATCATTGCTCTTCAGTATTCTGGAGAGGTCCCTTACATCTTCTAGCCCATATATTGTTTGGCTGAAAGATGAATCATGGGTGAGTATATTTCAGGCTCAAGTGGTGATTTGAGGGCCATAGTCCTGGGGGTTCCACTAGTCTCTATTAGACTATTAAGTCTGGCCACTTTTATAATCTTGAGGGTTTTTTTTCCCCCCATATTTTTCTCCTAATCTCTCCAGAACTCTTTATTGTGATCCTTTTCAGAGCAGTTAGAAGTGGTGACATTTCCAGCTTTAAAAGTGTGATCCAATCACTTTTAGGAATTGGACAAAAGCAAAATAAGAATATTTATAGCGGCAATAAAATTTGATACTCAAATCAACCATTGTTAAGGACTGACTTATGTCATGCCTCTCCCACCCCACCCCAATATATTTCATAAATTCTGATCTCTGTACCTGTGGGTATAATCCCATTTGGGAAAGGTTCAACTTTATTACATGAATGAGGCAAGATTAGTGTGGGGTCTATCTTGAGTCAATCTCTTATGAGATGTAAAAGAGATAAAACAAGGAGAGAGAGAGAGAGAGAGAGAAATAGATGCCAGACACATGGAGAAATACAAAGAATGAGGAAGCAGAAGGAAGAGAGACAAGGACCTTCTTCCAGTGTCAGAAGGTAGAGAAAGCCTTCCCTTCTAACTAGTGCACTGAATTTGGACCTCTAACCTCTTAATCATGGGAAAATAAATTATTTGTTAAATCCATCCACTTTTGGTATTTACAGCAGGGCTGGATAACTAGGAGGGAGCGCTGGGAATATAGTTTATTGAGTGTTGTTCTGCTAACCCAAAAGCGGTGACTCTCTGGTGAGGAAGAACGATAGATAATCTCCTCCTATGTGATAACACAACCTTAGAAAATCTGTTGGAGCTTCAGCTCTGCGTCTTCAAGTCAGTTCTGATATGATAATGGATCTGTCAGGGGTGATGAGGATGGTGCAGGATAGGGCAGGGCTCAGGTCTTGTTCATAAGATCATTATGAGTCCTTCTCCATAACACATAACAGTACATAACAACAACAACAACAACAAGACAAAATCTGATACTGGGAAGTCGAGGCACTGCTCAAACAGATACCTAAAATATGGAAGTAGCTTTGAAATTGAGTAATGGGTAGAGGCTTGTTGTTGTTGTTATGTGCCATCAAGTTGCTTGCGACTCATAGCGACCCTATGTACAACAGCCCTAAACTCTGCTCTGTCCTGCGCCAATCACACTGTCTCTGACACTCCCATCCCAATTATCCCAGTCACTGAGTCAATCCACCTCATAGAGGGCCTTCCCCTCCTGCACTGTCCCTCCACCCTCCCCAGCGTGATGTCCTTCTCCAAGGACCGGTCTCTCCTCACAACATGTCCAAAGTATGTGAGACGGAGCCTCAGAATCCTTTGCCTCCAAGAAGCCACCCGGTTTAACCCTTTCCAGGACAAATCTGTTTGTTTTCCTAGCAGTCCATGGTATTCTCAATACTCTTCTCCAGCACCACAGCTCAAAGGCATCAAATCTCCTTCTATCCTCCTTGGTCATTGTCCAACTCTCTGATGCATAACAAGTGATTGCAAAGACCATGGCCTGTATCAAATGCACGTTAGTCTCCAGAGAGACACCATTGCTCTTCAGTACTTTGGAGAGGTCCCTAACAGCAGGCTAGAAGAGTTTTAAGGTGTATTTGAGATGAAGTTGGCTCAGGATAGAGCAGGGTTCACAGCTGTTGTTCATAGGGTCGCTAAGAGACGCAAGTAACTCGATGGCACATAACAGCAAGAGTAAAAGCCTAACTTGCTTTAAAGAGACTGTTGACATAAATATGAATGGCAAAGGCAATTCTGCTGAGAGGTCTGAAGGAAATGAGGAAAGCGATAAAGAAACGTCTCTGCTGTATTGGTGAATATATATGGCACCTGCAAGAGAGAGAGATTGGGTACCATAAATACTAAAACACACAGGAACATCCAATAAGCCAGGAAGCAGAAGCTGAAGAGACAAGGACCTACTTTTGAGCAAACACAGAGAAAGTCTTCCCTTTTGAGTTGGTGATCTGAATTCAGACTTCTAATTTTCTAAACTATGGAAAGGCATGACGTTGAAATACACCAGCCCCTCCACAGGAGAAGGATGGACTCTTGTTCGATTAACTGCATCTGAAAACCTGCTGGAGGGTCAGCTATGGCTTGGTTTTGACTTGATGATACTCAACAACAATAACAAACTATGAGGAAAATACATTTCTCTTTGTTAAGGACATCTGATTGTGGTACTTCTATCAGAGAAGCACAAGATTATTAAGACAACTAAGATCCATTTTTTTTTCTTGAAAATGTCACATGTCTTGCAGAAATGCCTCATTTTTTCACTTTGAGGGATTTTTTTTTTCTGACAAGAAAGAAAATGCATATTCCAAGGAGAGCAATACTCTCAACAGGAGAAGCAGGTTTATAGTGCTTAGTGGACTCTCCTCTGCTGAAGGGCATGCATTTAGCCAAGCCCAATGGACAATGCTTTCTGCTCTGGACACCTCCATAGCCATGTGCCCTGTGGTGGGCCATGACTCTTTTTCTGAGCTCCTGCTTTCTCTTTCTTTTTTTTTTT
>NW_006399917.1:951019-958049 GCF_000299155.1 Elephantulus edwardii
CCCATTCCATACGAAATTGGAGATTGCCTTTTCCATCTCGTTGAAGAACTGCTTTCTCTTTCTGTCACCTCTCCTAAAGATCTTCCCCTGAAGAAACTAGAATATTCCTCCAGGTTTGAGGTTTTCAAAAAGAGCTGTAGGATCATAAAGAGAGCCTTTATATTTGAACAGTGGGCAGCTCAGTTCTGAAGGGGACAGATGATCATGGCTTGAGTTTGCCATTTTAACCAGCTACCTGTAGGTGTTCCTATGTTAGGAAAAAGAATGAGGAGATGTGCAGGGGTCAGGATAAAAAAAGTCCAGAAGCAATATTAATTCCTCTGCTTTGCCATTCTTGACTGGACTGTAGAATGAAAAGATCACAGTTTCAACTTTTCTGTATCTTAAACTAAAGGACTACACCTAGAACTTTTTAACTATACCTGTTTCAGCATTATGTTCTTTCTAAAAAAACAAAGCAGCATCTTGGTACTTAAATATGCATCTGTGGTCTAAAATGATTTTGTACTAAAATTTTTTTAAAAACAGACTCATGAGACTAGCCTTAAAAAATTGTGTCAACATCGGGCAAATACAAAAAGCTCTCCAGCAACAAATATATTACACATACAAAGACTAATTTAAAAACCCTACAAGATAAACCTTTACCTTTTTTTTTTTTTTAAATTGAGCTTATGTGCAACTGACCTTGAAGAACCTGGTTGAGGAAATTCTTCATCATGTAGATGGCTGTGGTGTCTTCTGTTTTCACGTGACTGTCGGTGAACCAACCATTCTCAGCAATTAAGATTCGGGGATTGCCATACTCCAGTTTAATCCAGTTCAGCACTTCTCTTAAATTGAGTGACACATTTTGCCCCATTTTGGTCATGGTGTTTGGGGGCTTGAAATTGTTGGGGCCAAAGGACAATGCAAAGAAATCAGCTGTGCCCTTCACCTCACTCTTCTCTGCTTCAGAGAAAACAGGCAGAACGGAGAGCAACTTCTCTTTCATGATGTCTGGATAGTCTCCATCCCCATGGATCGGGCTGGCAAACCACCCAAGTACAGAAACCACAGACTGTTGGCACTTGAGGATATCCATCGCGTTTTCTGATCTGTTAGGTTCAATCCAATGGGATCCCAATGTGATTGACAGCTGGCCCTTCTGATGTGGACGGAAGTTTCTGTTATAGTTATGCCAAACTTTCGAATGAGCCTGAAAAGAAGAAAATATTATTAATCAGTATGATAGTATGGATTATTATTAATAAGTTTGGTCTCACTTGACTGGTGGAAAGTTTCTTCATAGACAAAATAACACTTAAGGTAATACATAGGGAGCTATGGTGGCTTAGTGTAAGGAATTACACTGCCAACCCAAAGGTACATGGTTAGAATCCACCAATTGCTCCAAAGGAGAAAGATGGGAAATTTCCTCCCAGGTGATTTACTACCTCTGAAAAGTCACTGGAGGGTTAATTATGAGTCAGCTGCAATTTGATGGTACACAACAACAACAACAACAACAACAACAACAACAACAGAGTACTTCCTGCTTGAGAAACCTGTGTAGGATCCATGATCACCTCAGAGTCGGTTTTCTGTCCACTTCACCTGTCACTCATCTGAGAGTTTCTCGACAGGATTGCTGGGGCGGGGAGGTTAGGTAGGCTCAACCTACCTCACTGCTTGAATTCCTCACACACACACACACCCACACACCCACACACCCGTGGTACCTCTAGAGCCACAGCAGCAGCAAGAGGTTCACTTATTCATTGCTGACTCACAGACTCACAGTTATGGTGACAACACTGGGGTTTACTTGGGAAGGACACTGGCGTTTGAATGAAGCACAGCATTATCAATGCAAATCCAAGTGTTAGCCCAAGAGTCCCAAGGCACAATTCTTCAATTAGTCCAAGCTTTGGTTTCAGTTCAGCAGTCAAATACAAATTTTCCAGCAAGGTTTGCCTTAGAGTAATTATAATCAGCTTCTCCTTCAAGTATCAGCAAGAAAAGTAAAAACTCTACCTGTGGCCAGGACCAATGCAAGAAGTTTCAGGTCATACCTTGCCACAGTTTCTCCACAGCAATACTGCTTAAATTTGTAAATAAATTGATTGACATTCTTTTCCTACACAGCTTACAAATCAGGGATGTATTTTGGCTAGAGTAAAAAATGTTTCAAGGATGAGAGAAACTCAGAATAATGTCCTTATACCAAATCTAAATAACATTGCCAAGACTGGGAAAAAAATAAGCCAAACCCCACAAGATCTGATAAATAAATGTGTGGTCAGAAAGGATTTTCAAACAGCATTGTCTGGGAAACCGATCCAAGCAATTGCTGATTTACCCCACAGTGTAGCTCTCATTTTAACTCTTGGAGTCTGCTTCCCCAAATAGATTACACATAGATTCTTCCAAAATAAACCATGTTCTTCAATGGGTGCCTAATAAACAAGGCGTTGCTAAAAAAAACCCCCACAAAAAACCAACCCAACAAAATCCCAAAAAATCAACAGTAATACTCATGTTCTTCAGCCTTCTTGGGGTTACATGCAGATTGAGATACTATGTGGATTAAAGGTTTCTTCTTCTATATAAAAGGACACAGAACAATGCTTTTTTTAATTTATTTTTTTACAATGATTATTTTTTTTAAAAAAACTTTTTTACAAACTTCCCTTTAGTCCTAATATAAAAATCCAGGGTAATTCAGGCTTCAGATCTGTAAACAGGTCATGACAGAGTCCATCTCTCCAGGTTGTTGTAAAGATTGACTGAGTTCATGTATTTAGACTTGTGTCCAGCATGGAGTAAATGCTAAGCCTTTGAATTTGTAGCTACGATGGGACTGGAACTAATTGCCCCATGTAGTGAGTGCCCCTGGTTCCTGGCAATCAAATACAAAACACAAAATGATACCAAGTCCTGCACCACCCCATGAATATGGAGAGTTGGACTGTTGTGATCATATCAGTAATGTGACATTGTTGGTTCAGTGGTAGAATTCACTTTCCTTGTAGAACAGCCTGTTTCGTTGCTGGCCAATGCACCTCACGCGCATCTACCACCATTAGTCAATGGTTTACATCTTGCTGTGATACTACAACCTATGCATGGGTTTGTGTATTGTTATGATGCTGAAACCTGTACATGCAAAACCTAACCTAGATCAAGAAGCAGTTGTCTAAACAGAACAAGAGAATGCTGTTAGGGTTAAGGTGACCAAGGCAGGAGATGCCTGGGTTAAGACAAAATAAATCCTAGGATGCTCATGACCTTGATTCTCACACTGACCCTGCCTTCTGATTAAGATGGGGTTATGGAACAGGGAAGGTCAGCAAATAAGAAAAGAAACAGTAAAAAACATCTTGGAGCCCAGTTAAAGTATTTTATTGCTTAGGGATGAAAAACTGAATAACAAAAGCTATGAGGACTGCAGGTCATGCAGGCACTCAACCATGAGTTCCCCTCCCCTTATCTCTTGACTAAGCAGTCTTCACTCTGATAGTGGCACCTTCCTGCTGGTCAGGAAAAGTGTGACAGAACACTGCATGACTTAAAATTAGAAAGGTGTGTGTGTGTGTGTGTGTGTGTGTGTGTGTGTGTGTGTGTGTAATAGGCTTGCATTATTTTTCTATACCTATTATATTAGAAAAATCAACTGTCAGAGCCTCTCCAGTATACTGAAGAGCAATGATGTCAGTCTGGAGACTAAGGTGCACCTGATTCAGACCATAGCCTTCGCAATTGCTTGCTATGCATCAGAGAGCTAGACAATGATCAAGGATGACAAAAAGAGAGTGGATCCTTTTGAGCTGGGTTGTTGGAGAAGAATGTTGAATATACCATGGACTGCTAAGAGAACAAACAGATTTGTCCTGGAGGTGAAACCAGGCTGCTCCTTGGAAGCAAGGATTCTGAAGCTTCGTCTGACGTATTTTAGACATGTTCCAAGAAGGGACCAGTCCTTGGAGAGGGACGTCATGCTTGGGAGGGTGGAGGGACAGTTTAGGAGAGGAAAACCCTTGGTGAGATGGATTGATTCAGTACTGGGGTAATGTGGGTAGGTGTGTCAAAGACAATAAGGTTGGCACAGGATAGAGCAGGATTTAGGGCTCTAGTACATAGGGTCACTATGAGTTGCAAACGACTCGACAGCATGTAACAACAACAACATCAAATCTGTATATTGAGTAAATTATTTGAGAAGTTAGACTATATGAAGAAGAATGTGGCATCAGGATTGGAGGAAGACTCTTCAAAACCGATGTTATTATAAGCAAACCAATATAACACCAATATAAACCAATATAAGAGAAAAATTTAAAACAAAACCAAAGGTGTTATCCAAGATCATACAACCTTGCTTGTGGAAAGTAGAGAAGACTTGAACAACCTATTGAAGAAGAGAAAAACCTTACAGTTTTCAATGTTAATTACAACTCAACATCAAGAAAACAAAACTCCTTACCACTAGACTAACAGGCAAGACTATGATAGAAGAAGAAACAATGGAAATTCTAAACTATTTCATTTTAGCAACATCCTTCATACAGACAATCAAGAAATAAAAAAAAAATTTAAAAAGGCCTGTTGCATTGGGAAAATTTGCTGTCAAAGACCTCTCTTCACAGTGTTCAAGAACAGCAATGTCAGTTTAAAGACTAAAGTGTACCTGATCCAAGCCGCCATGTTTTCATTTGCTTTCTATGCACCTGAAAGTTGGATGGTGAATAAGGCTGATAGAAGAATTAATGCTCTTGAAATGTTGTGTTGTCAAAGAACACCGAATATCCCATGGACTGCCAAAAAAAAACCAAACCCCAAACAAATCTGTTTTGGAGGAAGTGCAGCCTGAGGGCTCCTTAGAGGCAAAGATGGTGAAACTTCATCTCATGTACTTTGGGTATATTGTCAGAAAGTCCAGTCCTTGGAAAAAGACACCATGCAAGGAAAGACAGAAATCAGTGAAAGAGAGGAAGATCCTCTCTGGTATATTGACCAGTGACTGTAACAATGGGCTGAAAAATGGGGGAGGAGATGAGCATGGTATAGGATCAGGCAAGGTTCAGATCTGTTGTTCATAGGGTCAGTATCAGTCATAGTCAACTCGATGGCACCTAATATGATAACATGAAGCTGAACAGCCCTTCACTGGAATTTCCAGGCTAGGAAGCCAGGTCTGGCCATCTGCTTCCCCAAATTCCCCAGTGCAAACCTACAGACCATGCTGGTCTGATTTACAATCAATCATTGGCATCGTAGAAAACTGAGCAGTGTTTCATGTCATTGCACTTGGAGTTGTCTTGTATCAAAGCCCGATTTGATGGTTAAAATACCCAACTACATTATTAGGGCTGTTGTGTGCCATTGAGTTAGATCCATCCTCCAGCAGGTTTTCACATGGGAGTAAAGCACAGGGGAGGAGATTGTCCATCTTTCTTCTGGTGGATTCAAACCATGTGCCTTTGGGGTGGCAGTGCAGCTTCTTACCACTAGGGCCACCAGAGCTCAGCAGAAGCTGAACAAAGCAGAAAACTAATGGGAAGAATGCCGGCTTTGGAGTCAGCACCCCTGGTTTGAAATCAGGTATTGACAGTGTGGCCTTGAGGAAATCAGTTAACCTTTCTGACATCTTAACTTCCTCAGCTATAAAATGAACTTAATTACTGTTTTAAGATTGTTGCCAGATCTAGAGTTAATATACAGTAATATGCAAGAGCAGGGTCTGTCTTTAAGTGCAGCCTAAAGGAGACTATTATTATATTGGTTCCCCTCAGAATTTGCATTTCACGGTGAGCACTCATGGCCATTATTATGATTACTGTTTCCCCTAGCATTTGCATTTACAGTTGAGTTCTCAAAACTAGTCAACTGGAAGTGCAAATGTTGGAAGAATGAATTATAATCACAGCTGTCTTTAGGCTGCACCTCCCTCGTGACAGACGCTTCTATTGTATATAACTTCATATACCCATTAACTCTACAGCAAACTCAAGGCCGCAAACTCATGATGCGTATCCAGTCTATTCAGTAGGTATTTACTGAGCAATTAGCGTCTGGCAGGCCCTGAGAGGTATAGCACAGGAAGTTGTCTTCAGGAGCCAATCTCACTGGGAAAATAACAACGAAATGTGTAAGAGAGAAACATAAAATTGCATGGAACAAAGAACTAAATAAAAACAAGAAAAAGCATGGTTTCTCAAAGAGCCATGAGCTCTATCAGAAGACAGAATGAACAGGATGGCCTCTAGTTAAAGACTTTTAGCCAGTTCTCAAAGAGCCATGAACTAACTCTATCAGAAGACAGAATGAACAGGAAGACCTCTAGTTAAGGACTTTTAGCCAGTTGACACACACAAGGCAACTTCTTTGTTGGCTAGTCTATTCTGTCACTTGACTACTCATTACTCATTGCCGTGGGGTCAGAACCATCTCAGAGCTGACTCTCAAGCATGTTTCCAAGATTTTAAGTTACAAGGGAGGAGATGCCCATCCTTCTTTTTTGCAGCCACTGGTGGATTTGAACCACCAACGTGGCATAGTTGTTTTTTTAAAATTTTAATAATTTTAATGGACATTTACAGAGATTTTGGATTTCCATTCATTCATTGCTGCAGTTCTCTCCCACCCAGCCCTCCCCCCCGGACCCCCTCCAGTTGATGCCTCTCTTTGAAAAGTAAAAGAAAAACTCCCTCCCTGGTACACAATTCCCCTGCACCCCTCCCACTGCCCCAAGTACATTCCATTATGCAACCTTAATTGTGGACTCTTGTGATACCCTACCATAAATCACTTTTATTCTCTCCGTCATCTGTTTCAGTACAGTATAAACAATTTATCCAGTTTTTCTCAGTCTTACCCCAATCCTGATATCAGTCCCATTTTACAGCAGTGGCACCATGCAATATCTGTCCTTTTGTGACTGAGATATTTCACTCAGCATAATGTCCTCCAGGGTCACCCATTTTGAATAGTATTGCATGAGTTCCTTGTTTTTCAATGCAGTGTATTATTCCATTGTGTGAATATATCA
>NW_006399917.1:958534-960934 GCF_000299155.1 Elephantulus edwardii
TAGTTGCAGCTCCTTACCACTGGGCCACCAGAGCTCCCCTTCCAGATATCTTTTGTCCATCAACATTTACTTCACTTGATGGCTCCTTGAAGTCTTTCCTTATGTATTGTAATTTCCTTTTCATCTGGGTATTTCTACAAGGTATCAATATGAATTCTTCCCTTTTGTTGTTGTTGTTGATTGCCTTCAAGTCGAGCATGACTCATAGTGATCCTATGAACAGAAGTCTAAAACTCCTCTGCAACTATCAACATTTATCAAAGTTCATAGAGTTTCCACATTTACCAAAGTTCATAGAGTTGCTGAAGCAAGTTGTTTAGGGAGTGGATGTCACTCTTGCTTCCAAACCTGTCTTAGAACGTTATTGGTTGAGTTGCCTGCGATGCATAGCGACCTTATGGACAGCAGCTCTAAACCCTTCCCTGTCCTGAGCCAGTCTCACTAATTCTGACACACCAAACCCCATTGCCCCAGTTACTGATCTTATCAGGGTCTCCCTCTCCTGCACTGTCCATCCATCCTTCAGAGCTTGATATCCTTCTCCAAGGACCAATCTCTCCTGGCCATGTGCCCAAAGTAAGTGAGGCGGAGCTTCAAAATCCTTGCTCCCAAGGAGAGACTTGGTTTCACCCTCTCCAAGACAGACCTATTTGTTTTTTTGGCAGTCCATGGTATGTTCAAGACTTCTCCAGCACCACAGCTTGAAGGTATCTATTCTTCTTCTGTCATCCTTAGTCATTGTCCAATTTTCTAATTTCAGCTCTGTGCACATTCTGTTATAGTACTTTGCTTTGTCTTCTCAAGATGCCCTTTGAAATCTTCTGGTTTTCTCCTCTTTTACTTTAGAGTCTCTTCCCTTTGGTTTTTTTTGTGTTTCGATGCTCTATTGCAATTTTCCCTTGCATATCCATGTTAGGTTCCCACCCCCCCCAACACCTCGGCCTTTGTAATGACTTTTCACTTTCTTCATGGATGATATCCTTGATGTCATCCCACAATTCACTTAGTCTTTGATCATTGGTTTTCAATGCCTCATATCTATTATTTTTTTCTATTTTAAAATAAGCTTTGTTTTTATAATAGTTACAAATTTACCAAAAATTTAGAATGTATTACAGAGAGTTCTTACATACTATACATTCCATTTCCTCTATTATTTGCATCTTACATAACTATGGCACCTTTATCACAATTAATAACCATTATTGGCAATTTTTAGCAATTTTAAATTTATTCTTATGGTGATTTAAAAACTCAGGTTGGAGAGACTCAAGGTCATACTTTGGTTCCTTTGGACTTGTTTTCCTTTTCTTTGATATCAATTTAAACTTACGCATGAGTGGTTGATGATCTGTTCCACAGTCTGCCGCTGGCCTGATTTTAACTGCTGATACTGAGCTTCTCCAAGAATCCCTTGCACAGATGTAGTCCATCTACTTCCTGTTTGGTCCATCAGGTGAGGTCCACAAGTATGAAATCATCATTTGAGTTTTTTTAAAAAAGTATTTTCTCTGAATTCTTTCTAAAACAGAAAGAATTGGAAAACAAATTCAAGATTCAAGTTGTAATACAGAGAAATGCTATGGGCAAAATATTGAATGATCCAGGGAGCTTCAAAAGAAGATGGAGCCTATCACCATGAGAGGATAAAATAGATGAATGGGACCTTCTAAGAATCAAATCCTTATGCACTTCAAAAAACTTCTCCAAAAAGGTAAAAAGGAAAGCCACAGACTGGGAAAGAATATTAGATAATGACACCTCTGATAAGGGATTTATATCTAGAATTTATAGAATACTCGAGCACCACAACAAGATAAAAGTAACAACCCAATTGCAAAGTAAGCAGAGGATATGACAGTCACTTCACAAAAGAAGACATTCAGATGGCCAACAAACACACTAAGAAATACTCAAAATACCTATCTCTATGAGATAACCTAAAACCAACAATGAGATATCATTTCACCCCAGTAAGAACAGCAAAATTCGACTGACAGACGGGCAAGAGCCACCTTCCGGCATCTCCAGGTTTTTTGTAACAGACAGCCACTTAGTGCTTTGTCCTGGACTCCACTCAGCCTCAAGGTGGTAGGGAATAGAAAAGAGCACCCTCAGTGCTAAGAGGCAGAATCAGAGATGATGGTTAGCTTTTCCTTGCAGACTTGTCTAGACATTTCTGAAGCCCCCGCCCCACCCTGTGAAGTTCCTTCCCCTGACCCTGCTGTCGCACCAGTAGCAGGAAGGAAGCTGCTGTGGGCTGGGCCCCAAGAATCCAGAGATGGAGCCAGCCAAGCCTCCTGGTCAGCCAGCCTGCTGCCCACCCACCTGCCTAATCTGGGAGCCTCTGAGATGGAGGCCCAGAGGGACCCTCTGAGGGGGGGGGGTGGAAAGAATAGC
>NW_006399917.1:961702-963734 GCF_000299155.1 Elephantulus edwardii
TTTCATTAACATCTCAATAAAATAAAAAAAAAGCTGGCCCAACACACTGTTAAAAAAAAACAACACGAACCACCCCCCCAACCTCGAAAGAAGATGGAGAAAATACAGTTACTACAAAAAAAAATTGATCCACCTTGAAATATTTCAGGAAGTGCCATATGACCAAGAGCCAGTGGTAGGAAGTTCAAGCAGCACTGAAGGCACAGGTGAAAAATAAGGCCCCAAGAATTGATGCGATTTCAGTTGACATATTTCAAATGACAGATGCAATCCTGGATGTGCTTACCAATCTACCAGGAAATGTGGAGGACAACTGTTTGGCTAACTGCCTGGAAGAGATTCATATTTGTTGCCATTCCCAAGAAAGGCAATCCAATAGAATGGGGAAACTGTCAAACAATATTATATGCAAGCCAACTATTGCTGAAGATCATCCAAAAACTGCTAAACAATATATTGACAGTTGTCAGAAGTTCAATTTGAGTGTAGAAGTGATCGTGGCACCAGGGATATCCTTGCTAATGCCAGATGGATCATGGCTGAAAGTAGAGAATACCAGAAGAATGCATATTTGTACTTTATTAATTAATTATGAAAAGACATTTAACTGTGTGGATTATAACAAATTATGGTTAACACTGAGAAAAATGGGAATCCCAGAACACTTAATTGTGTTTATGTGAAACTTAAACCTAGACTAAGAAGCTGTTGTCTGAACAGAACAAGGGAACACTGCCTGCTTTAAAATTAAGAAAGATATGTGTCACAGTTACATCCTTTCTCCATACTCATTTAAACTATATGCTGAGCAAATCATTCAAGATGCTGGTCTCTATGAAGAGGAATGTGGGATTAGAATCAAGGAAGACACATCAACAACATGTGTTAACACTTATGACATAATCTTCCTTGTTGACAGGGAGAGTTTGAAGCATTTATTGCCAAAGATCAATGATTGTAGCCTTCAATATGGATTATATCTCAACATCAAGAGAACAAAAATTCTTACTGCTGGGCCAATAGGCAACATCATGATAGATGCAGAAAAGCTTGAACTTGACAATGATTTAATCTTATTTGGATCTACTGTCGATACCAGTAGTAAGGAGATCAGGGAATGTATTGGGCAAGTCTGCTATCAGGGACCTCTCCAAACTTACTGAGGAGCAATGATGACAGTTTGAAGACTAAGGTGCATTTGATTCAGGCTGTGGTCTTTTCAATCATTTTCTATGCATCTGAAAGTTGGAAAATGAGGAAGGATGACAGAAGAAAAATTTATGCCTTTGTATTGTGGTGTTGGAGAGAAATGTTTTATTCCATGGACTACTAAAAGAACAAACAGGTGGGTCCCTTCCTTGAGTCCTTGGCCTTACATCCAGTGCAAAGATCTAACATTCTTGTGTCGAAACATGGGAGAGGAGTTAACGCATGTTTGCCCCTGCCCTCTTTTGGGGCAAGTGTGGTGCCCCTCACTCTCTCTCTCTTGAACCTTCCAGCTCCCACGGTGTCAAGATGTTGAATGGGTAAAAGAAATTACCAACTTGAACCAATTGCTGTGACATCCATGTTTTCCCCTGGCTACTGGTCCTGGACCATCCCAATCCAGCCTCTGAACCCCAGATCTTCACCCCTGTTCAGCAGGAAGTAGCCGGAAAGAATACGTTGCCTTTTTTCTCACTAAAGAGTCTGGGGTGTCAGGCCAGATCCAAGGTCAAAGGGAGAACAAAGGATTCAAGGAATATCAACATGTCAAAAGAGGGAATGAACAGCCTCAACTACCATGGAGTGCCTCTCCCTTCTCTCCCTAGAAGACCACCCACCTGGATAAACCACAATGAAACGTCCCTCTCTTTCCTCCCTAAAGACCTTCACTATAAAACCTGTCCTAATCCACTACTGGAACAGCACATCAGCAGAGAACTGCCAGAAGTCCAGGATGGGTTTAGAAGGGGTCGTGGTACTAGGGATATTGTAGCTGATGTTAGATGGATCTTACCTGAAAGCAGGGAATACCAGAGGAATGTCTATC
>NW_006399917.1:964976-966586 GCF_000299155.1 Elephantulus edwardii
AAAAAAAAAAAAAAGAACAAGCAGGTATGTATTGGAGAAAGTGCAGCTGAAGTGCATCCTTGGAGGCAAGGATGGTGCAACTTTATCTCATATACTTTGGGCATGTTGCTAAGAGAGGCTATTCCTTAAAATTGGACATCATGCTTAGAAAGGTGAAGGGTAGGCAAAAGAGAAGTAGACCCTTAACAAGATGGGTTGACACAGTGACAGCCACGATGGGCTTAAGTATGTCAGAAATGGTGAGGATGGCACAAGAGAGGATACAGTTCAGATCTTTTGTTCATTGGGTCACTATGAGTTGTGGTTGACTCGAGGGCACCTGACAACAACAGAGTGTACAATCTTAAGTCTTGGGAAAAGTGCAGCCAGTGTGCTCCTTGGAGGCAAGGATGGAGAATCTTCATCTCACATATTTTAAGGATGTTGCTAAGAGAAGCTATTCCTTGGCAAGCTTCTCCAAGTAGTAGTCAATTCTTTTAAAAATAATTTTTTATTGTTATTTTAAGGACAGTTTACTGAAAACTTGGATTTCCATTCATTCACTGTTGCATAGTTCCCTCTCTACCCCCCAGGCTCACTTTTCTCTTAAAAAAATCAATTAATTGTTCCACAGTTTTCTCTCTTCCCCCATCCCAGTCCATTTTGCTATGCACCTCTTATTCTGGATTGCTGTAATGCAAATAATGCCTTATTATAAATTCCTTTTAAATAATTCCTTCCCTCATCTGTTCAAATGCAGTGTTCATTATTTACCTCCTCTTTTCTTAGTTTCTCCTAATTCATAATATTAGTCTGTTTTATAACAGTGGCATTATGCAGTATTTGTCCTTTTGTGACAGGTATTTCACTCAGCATAATGTCCTCCAGAGTCACCCATTTTGTAGACCATTTTATGAATTCCTTGTTTTTCAGTGCTGCGTAGTATCCCATTGTGTGAATACACCACAGCTTCTTTATCCATTCATTGCTTCCATCTCTTTGCTATTGTAAATAATGCAGCAATAAGCATGTGTGTGCATATATCTCTTTGGGTGGCAGTTACGTTTTCTTTAGGGTATATTCCCAGTAGTGCAATTGCTGAGTCAAATGATATTTCTATTTCTAACTTTTTGAGAAAGTGCCAAACTGCCTTCCATGGTGGTTGCACCAGTAGTCAACTCTTTAAGTAATAGTCAAGCATTTCTTAGTCATTGTGCCACAAGGATGCTCCCATTGTTAGTTGCTGTTGTTGTTGTAAGGTGCCCTTGAGTTGAGTATGACCCATAGTGATCATATGAGCAACAGATCTGAGCCCTGTCCTATCTTGGGCCATCCGCACACTTCCTAATACAGTGGAGCCCACTGCAGCAGTCACCATGTCAATCCACTTGGTTGAAGGTCTGCCTCTCCTTTACTGATCCTCTACCTTTCTGAGCAATGCAGGTGTGTTTGAAGGAGAACACCCAAGAACACCCAAGGGCAGCAAGTGGGTTTGCAGTTTCCGAGCAGATGGACATCAAAAAGTCAAAGTCACTGCCGTCAAGTGGACTCTGAGAAGAATGGGAATCCCAGAACATTTAATTGTGCTAATGCGAAACCTATACTTGGACCAAGAGGCAGTAGTCAGAACA
>NW_006399917.1:967411-982571 GCF_000299155.1 Elephantulus edwardii
TGGAGGGACAGTGCAGGAGGGGAAGGCCCTCTATGAGGTGGATTGATTCAGTGACTGGGGTAATCGGGATGGGTGTGTCAGAGGCAGTGAGATTGGCACAGGATAGAGCAGAGTTTAGGGCTGTTGTACATAGGGTCGCTATGAGTCGCAAACGACTCGGCGGCACATAACAACAACAACAACAACAACAGTTTTTAAAGACACAAATGATAACTGTACACATGGATCTTACCTGATGGGCTGCATAGGAATCAGATTGACTACATTTGTGGAAGAAAATGTTGAAGAAGCTCAATATCAGCAGTCAAAACTAGGCCGGGGTGGACTATGGTTCAGATCATCATTTAGTCTTATGCAAGTTCAACTTGAGGACAAAGAAAATGAAAATAAGTCCACAGGAACCAAGACATGATTAAAAAAAATAATTTTAACAACAACCACCTTTTTGAGCATCATGTCCCTTTCCAAGGAACAGCCCCTCTTAGGAACATGCCAGAAATATGTTAGGTGAAGCCTCATCATTCCTTCCTTCAAAGAAGACTTTGGCTGCACCCTCTCCAAGACATATTAGTTCTTTTGGCAGTGCATGGAATGTTCAGTGCTTTTCTCCAACACCACGAAAAAAAGACACCAATTCTGTCATCTCTGCTCTTTGTCCAACTCTCAGATGCATTGCAAGTGATTGGAAAGACCATGGCCTGAATCAGATACACCTTAGTCCTGACATCATTACTCCTCAATAATTTGGAGAGATCTTTAACTGCAGACTTTCCCAATGTAATATGTATCCTGATTTCCTGACTGCTGGCACCATGGGTGTTTGTTAATTGTGGATCCAAGCAAGATGAAGTTATTGACAGTTTCAATCTTTTCTCCACCTATCATGATGTTGCCTAATGTTCCAGTGGTAAGTATCTTTGTTTTTTCCTAAGGGTTATTCCATAAATACTATGTAACTATTTGAAAGATGAAGGGCAGAAGAGAGAAAGATCCTAAATGAGATGGATGGACACAACGCCTGCAGCAATGGGCTCAAGTGTGTTAGAGATGATGAAGATGTCATAGGATAGGACAGGGTTCAGATCTGTTGTGCATGGGCTCTCTATGAGCTGTGCTCAACTAGAGAGCACCTAAACCACCACCACCACCATACCCTGTATTTCATCCATGTACTTTGTGTTTTATATAATCATTCCTATTACTGTATTTGATATAATTATTTGCTGTTGACCAATACTTTTAATCACCCCTTCTCATTAAGTTTCCAAAGCACTCTACCTATTTACACACACACACCCAACCCATCCACTAATCTCAGTCCTAGAGGGTTTCCCTGCTCACCATTCTTCCAACTAGCTTCTCCCACTCCTCCCTCCCCTTTTGAACAGCTAGAAATATTTTGTACCAGGATTGGAGGAAGACTCATCAACAACCTGCATTATGTAGATGACACAACCTTGCTCGCTGAAACTGACGAGGACCTGAAGCGCTTGCTGCAGAAGGTCAAGGACTGTAGCTTTCAATATGGATTAGAGCTCAGCATCAAGAGAAAATAAAATTCTCACCACTGGGCCAACTGGTAGCATCATGATGGATGGTGAAGAGATTGAGATTGTTATCAGCTTTAGTTTGCTTGGCTCCATAATCAATACTCTTGGTACGAGCAGCCAGGAAATCAAAAGACGAGTTGCATTGTGAACGTCTGCTGTCAGGGAATCTCCAGAGTACTGAAGAGCAACGATGTTAGTCTGGAGACTAAGGTGTGCATAGTTCAGACCATGGTTTTTGCACTTATGTGCTATGCATCAGAAAGCTGCACAATGAGTAGGTATGACAGAAGGAGGATTGATGCCTTTGAGCTGTGGTGCTGGAGAACAGTGTTGAATATACCATGGACTGCTAAGAAAGCAAACAGGTTCGTTCCAGAGAGGGTGAGACCAGGCTGTTTTGGAGGCAAGGATTCTGAGGCTTCATCTGACATACTTTAGGCATGTTGCAGGGCGGAACCAGTCCTTGGAGAGGGACATTATGCTTGGGAGGGTGTAGAAACAGAGCTGGAGGGGAAGACCCTTGATTGACTCAGGAATAAGGGGCGTAGGTGTGTTGGAGACAGGAAGGTTGGCTCAGGATAGAGCAGGGTTCAGAGCTCTTGTACATAGGATCACTATGAGTCACAAATGACTCAATGGCACATAGCAACAGCAATATTTGCCAACTGGAACTTTGATGGCCTAGTGTTAAGAAGCTGTCCTGCAATCCCAAAGGTATGAGGTTTGAGGCTGCTCCTCAGGAAGATTGGTAATCTCCTCCCATGCAATTAACTACCTCTGAAAATCTGCTGATGGGTCAGCTATGGATCAGTTTGGACTCTATGGTACCCAATAACAACATTTATTAATTGCAATAGCCATATTGTCCTTTTGTGCATTCTTCCCAGGTTGATCCTCCCCTGCCCTGATGCTTTACAATGTTCATTGTCTGTACCTTCTATTTCTGCTCTATGTGCTTACCTTTAGATACCCTCCTATTTTCACAAAGCTGTCTTATGACGTATTTATCTTTTTTGTGATTGAATTATTTTATTCCACATAATGTCTAGACTCACCCATGTTGTGTAGTAGTTTATGAACTTTCCATTGTTCTTCAGTGCTGGATAGAATTCCATTATGTGCTTGTACCCCAATTTCTCTATTCATTTTTTGGGTTTTCCCCCACTTTCTTTTATATTGTTTTGCATATAATATTTGAATATGTTGTGAATCATCAATGTACATATCACTCCACACATTCATACATTCACATTGTGCTTCAAATGGTCACCCACATACACTGTGCTCCACAAAATGAATCACTATTGATATATGCTCACCACCCCCCTGTCCTCCCAGGTCCCCCAGTGGATCCTTCCCAATTTCCTAATCTGTCCCCCAAACTTTGTCATCCACCCCTCGCAACCCTCTGCCTTCTGGCTCCCTCTTCTTTTGGACTTTTATCCACATCTTACTAGTTATTCTTCCATCTCTACAACAATGGTCTTATGCAGTATTTGTCCTTATGATACTGAGTTAATGCACTCAGCATAATGCTTTCCAGACTCTTCCATTTTATGTAATATATTACAAAATCATTGCTCCTTAGTGCTACATTGTGTGAATGTACAATAATTTCTCAATCCTTTCATTTGTTGATATACATTTGAGTTGTTTCAGTTTTCTTCCTATTGTGAATAATGTTTCTATGAATATAAGTGTACAAATCTCCATTTGTTTCTCAGTTTCATTTTCCTTGGAGTATATTTCTAGCAGTGGAATGGCTGGATTATATACTATTGTTGTTGTTGTTATTGTTGTTGTTAGGTGTCATTGACTCAAATATGACTCATAGCGACCCTGTGAACTGATCTGACTCCTATCCTGTGCTATCCTCACACTTCCTGACACCCTTAGTGCACACTGCAGCAGTCTCCATGTCAATCCACCTTGTCAAGGGTCTTCCTCTTCTTCGCTTACCCTCTGTCCTTTTGAGCATCATGTCCCTCTCCAAGGAATAGCCCATCCTAACAACATGCCCAAAGTACATGAGATGAAGCCTCATTATCCTTGCCAGCAAAAAGCATTCTAGCAGCATCCTCTCCAAGACATATTTGTACAGCTTTTATATCCAGCTTTTTGAGGAAATACCAAACTGCCTTTCAGAATGGTTATACCAGTTTACAATCTCACCAACAGTGAAGAAGAGTTCAAATCTCAACCTCTCCAACATTCATTGCTTGCTGTGCTCTTAAACTTTGCCACTGCTCCTGGGGTGAGATGATATGTTGTTGCTGCTTGGATTTAGATCTCTCTTCTTGCCTTTGATTTTGAGCATTTCTTTCCTGTCTGTTAGCCATCTGAATATCTTCTTCTGTGAAAACGTGTTCCATGTCTTTTGCCCATTTTGTAATTGGGCTATCAGTCTTTTCCTTGTGGCCTTGTAGTATTCTGTAAACCCTCCCTTGTCTGAGATGTCATTGCCAAATGTTTTTTCCCCCGAATCAGTAGGTTTTCCTTTCACCCTGGTGGAAAAAAGTTTTTGGAGTACACAGGGACTTAATTTATCTTTTTCTTTCTCTCTCTCTCTTTTTATATATGGTGTTTTTGTCTTCATTTAAAATAGAAATGTTTTATTTTATACATGTTTACTTACAAAGTTTATATACATTGTTTTTTGACACTGGGTATTCACCGTTTATGGGTTTTTTTCTTTACCAGCCAGCGCAGGGGTCACCACAAACTTTGCAAGGAGACAGCAGCCTAGGCTGGGAGGAGACCATTTACCATTAAAAAAAAATCATTTGTATACCAACGAAGAAGTTTATCTTTTGCTTTTCAAAGAGAGGAGCGAACTGGGGGGAGATGGGGGTAAAGAAAAAGGTGCAACAATCAATGAATGAAGATCCAAAATCTCTGTAAATGTTCATTAAAATTAATAAAATAAAATGTAAAAACATTTGCAATGAAAAAAATAATTCATTGTATGAAATCCCATCATTCTATGTCCAACCCCATTTTTAAATTTAAAAAAATTTAATTGAGATTTTCGATTTCCATTCATTCTTTGTTGCACTTTTCTCCCTGCCCACCCTCCCCCTCCTATTCATTCTTCTCTTTGAAAAATAAAAGAAAAATTCTTTCATTGTCATGCAATCTCTTCCCCCAAATCCACTTCATTGTGCAGCCTTCGTTCTGGACTCATGTCATGACATTAATACCTAATTATATGTACCTTTTAAATAGTTTTCTCCCTCATCTATTTCAATGCAGTATACACAATTTAGTCCATCTTTCTCAGTCCCCTCCCCCCGCAACCCCTATGTCAGTCCTGTTTTACAATAGTGGCACTATGCAATATTTATCCTTTTGTGACTGAGATATTTCACTCAGCATAATGTCCTCCAGGGTTATCCATTTTGAATAATATTTGATGGGTTCCTTGTTTTTAAATGCAGCATAGTATTCCATTGTGTGAATATAACAGAGCTTCTCTATCCATTCGTTGATGAGCACTTAGGTTTTTTCCAAATCTTTGCTATTGTGAACAAAGCTGCGATAAACATGGGTGTGCATATATTTGCTTGGGTGGCGGTTATGGTTTCTTTGGGGTATATTCCAAGTAGTGGAATTGCTGGGTCAAATGGTTTTTTACTTTTTGAGAAATCGCCATACTGCCTTCCACAGTGGCTGCACCATTTTACACTCCCACCAATAGTGAATAAGGGTTCCAGTTTCTCCACAACCTAGCCAGCATTTGTTGTCTGATTTTCTGTTGAATTTTGCTATTCTATTGGGGTGAGATGATATCTCATAGTTGTTTTTATTTGCATCTCTTTTAGAGCTAGGGATTTTGAACATTTCCTCATGTGTTTGTTTGCCATCTGAATGTCTTCTTTGGTGAAGTGTCTGTTCCTATCCTGTGCCCATTTTCCCATTGGGTTGTTTACCTTTATCTTGTTGTGGTGCACTAGTATTTTATAAATTCTAGATATAAGTCTCTTATCTGACATGTCATTACCAAATACTTTTTCCCCAGTCTGTGGCTTCCCTTTTTATCCTGTTAGCGAAGTTTTGGATTCCAACCCCATTTTTGTCACCCAGGCCATATTTTCCAATTACCAGTCCTTTTTCTGTTTCCAACTTTTGTATCCCAGCCATTAATTTTTATTAATACCTCATTATGGAATATTTGATCAATTTCAGATTGCAAAATTTGGTGGAAATCCCCAATTTATTAATCTTTGGCATTCATCAATTTTGTCCTCTCCTGGTTGTCCATATCCATTCATTTGTTAATGGACATTTTTCTTGGTGTTGTAAATAACGCTGTGATGAACACACGTGTATATCTCCATTTGTGAACCCACAAGTTTGTGATTAGCAGTCAAGGGTTAGCATGGTGCCACTCGGGTTCTTCCATAAGTATTATAGATTGGAAAGTCCTATGGGGCAGTTCTACTGTCACGTGGAGTCAGTGTGATTAGGAATCAATTCCACAGCATCCAACACTTGGTATCTCAGAAGAAAGGCCTGGCAATCTGATTCCAAAAGGGCCCAGCCATGAAAACCCCTTGAAGCCCAGTCCTACTCTGAAACTCACAGTCTATCCTGAGTCAGAATAGACTATTGGGTGTTTTTGGTCTTGGTGTAAAAGGAATGAATAGAAATGAACTCAACCTTATAGGAAAGAAAAGGAGAGAAGTGGGTGTTCTTCTAAATAAATATTCTACTACATGGTTTTGTTGTTGTTGTCAGGTCTTGTTGAGTCAATTATGACCCATAGCGACCATGTGGACAACAGATCTGAACCCTGTCCCATCCTATGCCATCCTTACCATCTCTGACACATCCAAGCCCATTGCTGCAGTCCCTGTGTCAATTCACATGGTAGAGGGTCTACCTCTCCTTTGCTGTCTTTCTACTTTTCCAAGCACGATGTCCCATTTCAAGAAATATACTCTCCTAGCAACATGCCCAAAGTATGTGAAATAAAGCTTCATCATCTTTGCCTTCAAGGAGCACTCTGGCTGTACCTTCTCCAAGATGTATTTGTTCTTTTACCAGTTTATGGGATATTCAGTACTCTTCTCCAACACCACATGCAAAAGGCATCGTTTCTTCTTCTGTAATCCTTACTCATTATTTAGATCTCAGATATATAGCAAATGACTGAAAACATCATGGCCTGAATCAGGTGCTCTTTAGTCCTCAAACTGACCTTACTACTCCTTAATAATTTGAAGAGGTCCCTTAATACAGACTTTCTGAGTCTGTATGGTTTAGTGAATATAGAATGATCCCAGCTTTGATAACAGTCATGGTCATATCACTATTTCAGTGAGAAAAAGTTTAGATCATAACTGTTCATACATAAGTATATCGTGACTTGCCTGCAAGCTTCTTGGACATGTGAATGTATGTTTCTGTCAGGCCCCAAGATGACCCCCCCCCCCCCCGAGTTCCACCTCATCTCTTTCACCTTTACTGCTATTTGCCTAGACTATCAAGGTTTCTAGGGTTATCTCTGCTCTGAAGACAGCCCCTCCATTATCACGCCAAGTATGGGGGAGGGGGGAGGGTTTCTCTGTGCAACCATGGTTATAATTTTATCCTGTTTACCAAGGAGCAAAGTAAGAACTAGTTCTCAGCTAGAGATAGTGAGTTTGACATAAGTCTTGATGACACAAGGAGAGCTACAAGTGCTCTTTGGTCCAAAGCTCGTGGAGACTGTTTGTTGAGAAATCTCACATGGGTCAGGTAGGGGGGGCACGACCCTCGGCCCTGCAAGCTTGCACAACAGCCACTCCGTGCTTTTTCAGGGTTACCATCTACCTTGTACAAGGCCGCCTACCTTTGGAATGATTGATTTAAGGGAGCTTCAACCTTTGTTCTTTAGGTTTAGCAGCTGAGAGGGGAAGTCACAAACTTTTTGTTTTTGAGCCAGTTATCAAGGTCTGTGTTTCACTGACAGACAACCAGGGACCTAATATCACCTTCTGATCCCTCCTCTGGTCTAAGGCTGCTGTTCTCTTTGATTTCCCTGGAAATCCAGATTCAGATAAGTTCTGGAAATGATAGGAAGCAAAGAAGATAACTGGCACAACTCTGGAAACAAAGAGGAAGAAGGTCAGATGAGTCAGAGGTCAGGAGGACATGGTGGACACATGTGAGAAGAAGATGGCTGAAAGGTTGTCGGATCAAACCCACACAGAGGTACCTCAGAAAACAAGCCTGCTGATCCGCTGTGAAAGGTGGAACCCATTGTCCTCAAGTCAATTCTAATGCAGGGTGACCTCCTGCTGGGTTCTGGAATTGTTAATAGTAACAGGAGCAGGCTGCAGTAGCTCTCCCTTTGGGAATTGCTGCTGGATCCACACCCCAGACCATTCTGCTCACAGTCCAACACAGTAATACAGTCTGCCTCCAGGTCTCCCTTGAAAGCCTTCAGAAGCAGTTTATTGCTACACGTATGATGTTGCCATGAGTCAGACTTTTGCGACTGTCATTTCCTTAAAAATGCATTTTGAAGGGAGCTTTGGTAGCCGAGTGACCAGAAGCTGCACTACAATCCCGAACGTGCATGGTTCAAATCAACTAGACGCTTTGCTGGAAAAAGAGGGGCAAACTCCTCCTGTACCAGTTGGATCCAATTCGACAGTACACCAAATTGAAAAGAAATAACTTTAAAAAAATGATTTTGTGATTGTAATTACTTTGATAGTTTGACAACCTTGGCTCTCTTGGAAAGAACATCTCAAGTTTATTATTCTTAGGGGCTTAAGTGATTTAAATGTTGTTGTTGTTATGTGCCGTCGAGTCGCCTGCGACTCATAGCGAACCTATGTACAACAGCCCTAAACTCCGCTCTGTCCTGTGCCAATCGCACAGTCTCTGACACTCCCATCCCAATTTCCTCTTCCTTTGTGTTTCCATACTTGAAAACTCAACCTCCTTTGCCATTTCTGTTATCTAAATGTGTTCTGTTGTACATAGGGGTTTCAGAGGCCTGCTATTTCAGAAGTGGATGGCCAATCCTTCTTCCTAGTCTGTCTCAATGTGAATGTTCAGATTTAGAAAAGTATTAGACAGACCAGCAAGTTAAAGTTATATCCCTTATTGCGGAGTTAACTTTAGTGTCACTGTTGTCCCTGCCTTTCTCACATGCGTCTTTAGTGATTTAAATAGTTGTTTTAAAATGTAATTTGAAAAAAAAGTGTAATTTGAGTGAAAATTTACAGAGGAAACTGATATTCTACTCAACCATTCACACACATTTGTTTTATGACACCATTTATAATATCCACAATGTAACTCTACTCTTCTTTCTACCTGTGATTTTGATTTCCACCCATCCTTTTAACCTATCCATTTCTGCTTTCTGAGCAAATGCTACCCTTTTGATCTTGCATTGATTGATGTAAGAAATGAGTACCTTCTTGGTGCCATTGTTCACGTTATAGGCCTGCCTTTTCTTTGGCTGAAAATTGAGCCAAAGGGATAAGTTGAACTCTAGGATCAAAGGGTGACTAAGGGCCATATTACTGGATAACTTTGAGAAGAATGAGAATCCCAAGACACTTAATGGTGCTCATGCAAAACCTATATTAAGAAGTTGTTGTTGGAACAGAGCAAGAGAATACTATGTGCTTTAAAATCAGGAACGAGTGGCAAGAAGCTGTACTGCAATCCCAAAGGTACACGGTTTGAATCCACCAGATGCTCTGCCGGGGAAGGAGGGACAATCTCCTCCTGTACCAGTCAGATCTGATTTGATGGGACATGCAAAAAAAAAAAATCAGGAACAATGTGTCAGGGTTGTCTCCTTTCATCATCCCTGTTAAATCTGTGTGTTGAGCAAATAATTCGAGAAGCTAGACTCTGTAAAGAAGAATGTGGATTGGAGGAAGACTCAGCAACAATCTGCATTATGTAGATGACACAACCTTGCTTGCTGAAAGTGGGTGGGACTTGAAGCACTTGTTGCGGAAGATCAAAGAATACAGCTTTCAATATGGACTGCATCTCAATATCAAGAAAACAAAAATTCTCACCACTGTACCAACAGGCAACATCATGATAAATTTTGAAATTGTCAATGATTTAATCTTACTTGGATTCATAATCAACACCCTTGGTACCAGTGATCAGGAGATAAGGTATGTATTGCATTGGGAAAATCTACCATCAGGGAATCTCAAAATTTCTGAGGAGCAATGATATAAATGTGAAGACTAAGGTGTGCCTGATTTAGGCCATGGCTTTTCCAGTCCCTTGCTATGCCTCTAAGAGGTGGACAACAAATAAGAATGACAGTAAAAGAAGTGATGTCTTTGAGCTGTGATGTTGGAGAGGAGTCATGAATATCCCATGGACTTCTGAAAGAACAAACAAACATACATTTTGCAGAACGTGCAGCTGGTACAGTCCTTTGAGACAAAGATGACAAAGTTCTTTTGTCTCATATATTTTGGGAATGTTGCTAATGGAGGCTACTCCTTTGAAAGGAACATTGTACGTGGAAAGGTGGAGAGTCAATGAAAGAGAGGAAGACTCTCAACCAGGTTTATTGACAAAGTGATTGGGGTAATGTGTTCAGGTATATCATAAATGATAAAGATGTCACAAGCTAGAACAGATCTGTTGTTCATAAAGTCACTGT
The DNA here is from genome assembly GCF_000299155.1 of Elephantulus edwardii. Classification (NCBI taxonomy): domain Eukaryota; kingdom Metazoa; phylum Chordata; class Mammalia; order Macroscelidea; family Macroscelididae; genus Elephantulus; species Elephantulus edwardii. Next base: position 977,603 of record NW_006399917.1, read on the forward strand.
AAGTTATACTCGACTTGACAGCACCTAACAAGAACTAACATTCAATTTGTATGCTGAGCAAATTATTCAAGAAGCTGAACTCTAAAGAAGAATGTGGCATCAGGATCAGAGGTAGACCTATCAATGACCTCCATTATGTAGATGACACAGTCTTGCTTGCTGCAAGTGAGGGAGACTTTGAGTGCTTGCTGCAGAAGATCAGGGAATACAGCCTTCTATATGGATATCATTGAAATCACATGCAAGAAAGATTCTGCTGAAGAGCATCCAAAAATGACTGGAACAGGACATCAGCAGAGAACTGCCTGAAGTACAGGCTGGGTTTAGAAGAGGCCGTGGTACTAGGGATATTATAGCTAATGTCAGATGGATCTTGGCTGAAAGCAGAGAGTACCAGAAGAATGTCTATCTGTGTTTCATTGACTATGCAAAGGCCCTTGACTGTGTGGTTCTCAACAAGCTGTGGCTGACTCTGAGAAAAATGGGAATCCCAAACACTTGATCGTTCTAATGCGAGACCTATACTTGGACCAGGAGGCAGTCATCAGAACAGAGCAAGGTAACACTGCATGGTTCAAAATTGGGAAGGGTGTGCTACAAGGATGTGTCCTATCTCCATAACTTTTCAATCTGTATGTGGAATAGATTATTTGAGAGTCTGGGCTCTATGAGGAGAAGTGTGGCATCAGGGAAGACTCATTCACAATCTGCATTATGCAGATGACACAACCTTGCTTCCTGAAACTTGAGGAGGACCTGAAGCTCTTCCTGCAGAAGGTCAAGGACTGCAGCCTTCAATATGGATTGAAGCTCAATATCAAGAAGCCAGTGATTCTTACCACTGGACCAATTAGCAGCATTAGGATGGATGGTGTAGTGATTGAGATTGTTCACAGCTTTAGTTTGCTTAGCTCCACAGTCAATGCTCTTGGCACCAGCAGCCAGGAAATTAAAAGACGTATTGTGATGGGAAAGTCTGCTGTTAGAGACCTCCACAAAGTACTGAAGAGCAATGATGTCAGTCTGGAGACTGACAGGTGGGCCTGACACAGGCCATAGTCTTTGCAATTACTTGCTATGCATCAGAGAGCTGGACAATGATCAGGGATGGTAGAAGAATTGGTGCCTTTGAGCTGTGGTGCTGGAGAAGAGTATTGAATATACCATGGACTGCTAGGAGAACAAACAAGTTCATCCTGGAGAAAGAGAAGCCAGGTTGCTCTGACATATTTTGGATGTATTACAAGGCGGGATTGGTCTTTGGAGAGGGATGTCATGTTTGGGAGGGTGGAGGGACAGCTCAGGGGAGGAAGACCCTTGATAAGATGATTATTGATTCTGTCACTGGGGTAACTGGAGATAGGGGTGTCAGAGACAATAATATTGGCAAGGGATAGAGTAGGGTTTAGGGCTATTGTACATAGGGTTGCTATGAGTCGCAGGTGACTTGATGGCACATAACAACAATACCACAAATGAACAACAATTTTGAACCCTCCTCTATCCTCAGCCATCCTCACCATCTCTGACACAACCTACCCCATTGCCATAGTCACTGTGTCAATCCTTCCCACTTGAGCTCTTCCTCTCCTGCCTTGATTCTCTACCCTTTCAAGCATAATTCTTTTATAATGATTGATCCCTCCTGGCAACATATACAGAGTAAATTCCATGAGACAGGTTCTGTTATCATCCCCATTTCAGAATTGAAGGGTAAAGAAGTTAGGCAGCTTTCCTACCATAGTTAAGTCAAGACCAGGCTAGCTAGAGCCAAGTTCTGTGTTCTTGGCTGTTAATTAGAAGCAGAGGATGCACTGTAAAGGTAATTTTGTCTATTTTTTTTTCTTTATAATTACTGTGATAGATGAAGAGGGATCTCTGGTGGCCTAGTGGATAAAGAGAGGAGCTGCCAATGCAAAGGGAGATGGTTTGTATCCATTAGCTGCTATGTCGAAGAAAGATGAAAAAATCTCGTCTTGGGAGATTTACAGACTGAAAATTGGCTGATGGGTCAGTTATGATCTAGATCTAACTTGATAGTGCCTAACAACAAAAAACAGAAATGAAGAAGCTGGAACTCAAGGAGTTAGTGACCTACCTACCTCAGGTCTCAGTAACAAAGCTAGAATGAGAATGGAGTCGTTCAGCCTTCTAGTTACTAGACGTTTCTAGGGCATCATGCAAATTAACTGATGTGACTTTGAAAAATAACTTCATACCAGAAGGGACAGAAGAGGCTATGAAAATGGAAGGAGTAGGCGACAGACAGAAGGTTCCTGAGGGTCAGAGACAGTTTGTACTGTACTAATTTAAAGTTTGGTTGGTTGATTTAAGCCACCCAACAGCACTGTGAGGAAATGTCTGGTAATTAGCCAAGAAAACTCTATGGAGCCCACATGGCGTTGGCATGAGTCAGAATAGGCTTGATGGCAACAGTTTTGTGGAGTGGTTTTTTTTCCTTCTTTCTTTCTTCTTTGTTTATATAGTAGACTTGGAAGAAACCATCTCAAGGGGTAGTAGAAGAAGAAAGCCATGGGATAAGGTGCCAAGGGACCAGGAATGCTTTAAGAGGCAGTTGGATAACTATGCTTTTGATTATGTTTTCATCTGCCTCCCCTACTGGGCTTCCTGCCTCCTTGTACCCAGTCATGTGGAAAATGCATCAGTTGTTGTTGTTATGTGCAAACCTATGAACAACAGCTCTGACCCCTGTCCTGTCCTGAGCCAATCTCACTGATTCCAACACACCAACTCTATTTCCCCAGTTACTGTATCAATCCATCTCATCAGGGGTCTTCCTCTCTTTCTCTGTCCCTCTACCCTTCTGAGCATGATGTCCTTCTCCAAGGACCAGTTAGTCCTGGTCACGTGCCCAAAGTACATGAGATGGAGCTTCAAAATCCTAGTCTCCAAGGAGAAACTTGGTTTCACTCTCTCCAAGACAGACCTATTTGTTATCCTGGTGGTCCACGGCATGTTCAAGACTCTTCTCCAGCTTCACAATTTGAAGGCATCAATTCTCCTTCTATCATCCTTAGTCATTGTCCAACTCTCTGATGCATAACAAGTAATTGCAAAGACTATGGCCTGGATCAGACACACTTTTGTCCCTAGACTAAGTATCACATTTAATTCTACTCACATTTCCCCTTTTCAGATAGTGATATGCATCAGAAAAAGCAAGTTTAAAGAAAAAAAATTATTAATCTTTGTTTCCTTCTAGGGAGCTCTCGAGGCCTAGTGGTAAGAAGCTGCACTGCAATCCCGAGGGTACATGGGCTTGAGGCCAACAGCTGCTCTGTGGAAAAAGAATGGGAAATCTCCTCCCAGGCCTCTGAAAACCTACCAGAGGGTCAGCTATGGGTTGGTTCTGACTCAATGGTACTCAACAACAATAACAACAATGATATGTTTCCTTCTCTTATTTTATCCTTTTCCTCACTCTTCACACATTTACTTCAATTATTTGCATAAATTTAGGTCTATAAGCATTTAATTTTTAAAATTGTCAATTTTGAAGTTATCAACAATTTTGTATTGCTTGGATCCACAATCAATGTTCATGAGAACAGCACCTAAGAATTCAAAAGATGTGCTGCATTGAGAAAAATCTGCTCTCAAGGACCTTTCTAAAGTTCTAAAGAGAATCATGTCATCGTATTTTCAGTTGCTTGCTATGCAACTGAAAGTTGAACAATGAATAAAAAAGACTCAAGAAGAATTAATGTCTTTGAATTGTGGTGTTTCCGAACAGTATTGAATATTCTAAGAACTGCCAAAAGAACAAATATATCTCTTGAAGGAAATGTAATCAGAGTGCTTCTTAAAGACTGGGATAGTGAAACGTCATGCTGATAAAGGTCAGCAAAAGAAAGGGAGACCCACAATGAGATGGGTTGACACAGTTACTAACACAATGGGCTGAGCATGTCAGAGTGTGAGGATGGCCCTGGATACAGCAAGGTTCAGATCCATTGTTTATAAGGTCATTGTGAGCTGAGTTAACTTTATGGCACCTTTATGGCAACATAAGGATTTATTTAACAACTACAAATCACCGTGGCTAGCACATGGGAAAAAAAAATATACTAATGAGATAGCCTCTGCCTTCAGAGGACCTATAATCTCTAGTTGTTATTGTTGTTGTTGTGTACTGTAGAGTCAGAACAAAGCCATAGCTGACTCTCCAGTGGGTTTTCAGAGGCAGTTAATACAATGGAGGAGATTGTCCATCCTTCGTCCGCGGAGCAGCTAGTTGTGTTGAACTGTGTGCCTTCAGGATTGCAGTGCAGCTTCTTACCACTAGGCCGCCAGAGCTAGTATCATAAAAGTTGAACACACAGACACAGTGAATGGTGGGAGTGGACTTGAATCAGGACACACCCCTGCAGCTCTGACCCACGACCCCCATCTTCAGGTATTGCATTGCCCCCCCCCCCCGACCCGGCTCGCGCACCCCCCCCCGCCAGCTCTGAACTTTGGGACTTCAAGAAGTCCTAAACTTAAAGAAAGAAGTCCCAGGACTTAAAGAAAAGGGGGAAAAAAACCCAACAAAAACAAAAACGAAACAAAAAACCACACAGAAGAACAAAAAAATATAAACCAAATTTATAGCGTATTTCAACAGCACTTGAAAAAAGTTGTCCAATATTGAAGATTTAGTTTCTTTAGACTACAAACTGCTGTTTGGCCCTACCACATTGGTCCCATCAACCTAAGCAAAAGGAAAGTACTGGACATCTTTATGGAGAAGTAGTGACATCAAACCAAGAACCAACTAACACCTTCATTTTCAACAACTCTTCCACTTCAATGTCTTGAAAGAAGCAGGGTACCGCACTCACCGCACAAGCCCAGAACAAGATATCTCCCCCCAAAAATGACACAGTAGCAATGCATTTCATGAAGCCAGAAAGTTTGATGGAACTTTCTGATGCAGAATTTAGAAAAAAGATGATTGAATGTTTTC
>NW_006399917.1:988496-995583 GCF_000299155.1 Elephantulus edwardii
GCTGACTCTGAGAAGAATGGGAATCCCAGAACATTTAATCGTGCTAATGCGAAACCTATACTTGGACCAAGAGGCAGTTGTCAGAACAGAGCAGGGTAACACTGCATGGTTCAAACTGGAACTACATAAGACGTTAAAATAAAATATACATGTCTATGCTAGGATCAGGTCTATGCTATGCCTAGTTAAGGAAAACCCAATTCTGGATTTTCTTCAAATTGTGTGATTGGATATTTCCGCTCCCCTGGGCACCTTGTGTGATGGATATCAATTCGGCAGATCTTCTAAGTGGAGAGACCTTACATCATAAACTCAAGGAAGAAAAATCTGAAAAGATACTTCCTAGTTATATCAGAAAATGCAGAGAAGTTTCTTTAAACTTGTCACAGTCCTGGAATTTATGGAGAATTCTACCTCTTTGAACATATGAAAGAAGAATATTCAATTTGGACATAGAGGAGCATCTAGAATTATTCCTCAGTTGTCATTATTATTAATAAGGAAGCCCATTCCAAGTGGTCATTTAATGTTGGGGGGGGTGAGGCTTCTGTGAATTCTATGAAATGAGACTGACTATATCATCCTCATAAGTGTTGTTATAGTTGAGCCCATTGTTGAAACCACTGTATGGTTGCAAGCAAAGCCATCTCATTGAAGGTCTGCCTCTTTTTCACTGATCTTATGCTTCGCAGAGCATTAAACTCTTCTCCAGGGACTGATCCTTCCTGATGACATGCCCAAAGTATACGACATGCAATCATAGCACATTCACTGCTAAGAAACGTTCTAACTGGACTTTTTTCCAGATAGATTTATTTGCTCTGACAGTCCACAGTATTAATACTCTTTACCAACACTCTAATTTAATGCATTAGTTTTTCTTCAGTCTTCCTTATCCATTGCCTAGTTTTGCAAGCTAATCGGGTTATTGAAAATACCATAGTTTGGATCAGGTACACTTTAGTCTTCAAGGTGATATCTTTACTTTTTAAGCTTTAAAGGTTTTATTTTGAAACATTTGCTTATATAGTGATTGCTTTCTTTTAACATTGAAAATATTTTGTTTTATATTTTCCATTGTTGCATATTTTCTTCCCCCTCCCCTCCCACTCCAACCCTCCCTACAATGCACCTCTTGCTCCAGATTGTTGTCACACATATAATACTTAATCATATATTCCTTTTGGACAGCTCTTTGTCTCATCTGATCTGCTGCAATGTTCATTATCTATCCACTCTTTTCTCATTCTTTCCCCAACCCCCCCCCATGTCTGTCCTATTTTCTAACAGTGGTGTTATGCATATTTGTCCTTTTGTGACTGAGATTTTTCAGTATAATGTCCTCCAGGCTCTCCTATGTTGTGTAATGTTTTAAGAGTTGATTGTTTTTCAGTGCTGTATAATATCCCATTGTGTGAATATACCATAGTTTTTGTATCCATTTGTTTGTTGATGGGCATTTGGGTTGCTTCCATCTCTTTGCTATTGTGAGTATTATAGCAAAAAACATGAGTGTGCACACATCTGCTTGGGTGGCAGCTCTGGTTTCTTTAGGATATATTCTACTTCCAACTTTTTGAAAAAGAGCCAGACTGTGTTTCATAGTGGCTGTACCATTTTACAATCCCACCTGTAGTGAATAAGAGTTAGAGTCTCTCCACAACCTCGCCAGCATTTGTTGTTTGCTGCTCTGTTGAACTTTGCTATAGTTTCTGGGGTTTTGTGTCTCTTTGAGAGCTAGGGATTTTGAATGTTTCTTCATGTGTGTGTTTGCTATCCGAATGTCTTCTTTTGTGAAGTGTTTATTCATATACTCTGCCCATTTTGTGACTGGGTTGTTTATCTTTTTCTTGTTGAGAGCGCTTGATTTCTTGATTGCTGCTTCCATGGGTGTTGACTGTTGATTCAAGCAAAATAAAATCTGTGACAACTTCAATCTTTTTTGTCATTTAACATGAGTATGTTTATTGGTCCAGTTGTGAGGACTTATGTTGTGGAAAATTATTATGACAAGAAATGTGGAGGACAACTACCTGCCTGAGTGAATTGAAGAGATCTGGATTTGATCCCATTCAAAAAAAGGTGACCCAACAGAGTGTAGAAATTATCAAACAACATCACCAATATCACATGCAAGCAAGATCCTGCTGAAGATTATCCAAAAATGACTGGAACAGCACTTCCAGATGTGCAGGCTGAATGTAGTAGTGGCTGTGGCACTAGGGACATCATTGCTAACATTAGATGGATCTTGGCTGAAAGCAGAGCGTACCAGAGGAAATGTCTATCTGTGTTTCATTGACTATGCTAAAACGTTTGACTGTGTGGATCATAACAAATTATGGCTAATCTTAAGAAGAATGAAGATCTCAGAACACATTGTACTTTTGCAAAATGCATACTTGGACCAGGAAGCAGTAATTAGAACAAAGCAGAGAAACTTGCACGGTTCAGGATCAGGAAAGCTTTGCATTAGGGCTGCAACCTATCTCCATACCTTTTCAATCTATATGCAGAACAGATCACTCAGGAGGCTGGACATTTTAGAGGAATATGGCATCAAGATTGGAAGAAAACTCATCATCAACCTACTTCATGCAGATGATACAAACTTGCTTGCTGAAACTGAGGAGGACATGAAGCATTTGCTTCAGAAATTCAAAGACTAGTCTTCAGTATGGATTGAAGTTCAACATTAAAAAAAACAAAGATTCTCATCACTGGATTAACTGGCAGCTCCACGATAGAGAAGAGGTTGAGGTTTTCAGTAACTTTAGCTTGCTTGGTTCCACTATCAACACTGTTGGTACTAGCAGTAAGGAAAACAAAAGACAAATTGTATTGGGAAAGTCTGTTGTCAGGCACCTTTCTAGAATACTGAAGAACAACTATTTCAGTCTGGATACTGAGGTGCATCTGATTCAGGCCACAGTCTTTCCAACTACTTGCTATGCATCAGAGAGCTGGACAATAACTGAGGATGATAGAAGAAGAATAAATGTCTTTAAGTTGTGGTGCTGGAGAAGAGTGTTGAACATTCTGTGGACTGCCAGGAGAACAAACAGATCTATCCTGCAGAGGGTAAAGTTAGGCTACTCCTTAGAGGAAAGAATTTTGAAGTTCCATCTCACAAAATTTGGTCACATGGCCGAGAGGAATTGGTCCTTACAGAAGGACATCCTGCTGGGAAGGGTGGAGGGACAGTACAGGAGAGGAAGACCCAGATAAAATGGATTGATATGGTAACTGGGGCAATGGGATTAGGTCTGTTGAAGATGGTGAGATTTGCTCAGGATAGGACAAGACTTAGAGCTCATGTGCATTGGTTCACTTGATGGCCCATAACAACAACATGATTAATATCACATGTAAGCAAAATATTGCTAAAGATTGTAGTACATTGAGAGAAGTTCAAGAAATTAAAAGGGGATTTACAAGAGGCCAAGGAACCAGGGATATAATTGCTGATGTCAGATGAATCTGGGCAGAACAGCAGAGAATGCCAAAAGAATGTCTATCTGTGTTTCATTGACTATGCAAAGATATTTGATTGTGTGGGTCAAAACAAATTATGGCTAACCCTGAGAAGAATGGGAATCCCAAAACACTTCATTTGGTTCATGGAAAATCTATACTTAGAACAAGAGGGGATTGTACAAACAGCAAGAGAACACAGTATGGTTTAAAAATAGAGAAAGGAATGAATTAAGGTTTTGTCCTTTCTCCATACCTGTTCAATTTGTGTGGTGACCAAGTATTTGAGAAGTGGGGCTTTATAACAAAGAATATGACATCAGGATCAGAGGAAGACTCATCAACAACTTGTATTATGTAGCTGACATAACCTTGGTTGCTGCAAATGAAGAGGACTGAAGCCCTTGCTGCAGAAGATCAAGGACTACATCTAATTGTGCCCACTGTTGATATGTGCCATCAAGTTGACTTTGACTCATACTGACCCTAATGGCTCTGAACCTTGATCTATCCTGTGCTAATCTAAGTGTCTCTGACATGCCTGACCCCATTGCCAATGGGGTCATCATCACTGTGTCAATCTGTCTTTTCCAGGGTTTTCCTATCCTGCACTGACCCTCTATCATTTCAAGCATGATGTCCTTCTAAAAGGACTGGTCCCTCCTGGTGTCATGTCCAAAGTATGTGAGATGGAACTTCAAAATCCTTGCTGCGAAGGAGCAACCTGGTTTCACCTTCTCCTGGGCAGACCTGTTTGTTCTCTTGGCAGTCCATGATATATTCAATGCTCTTTTCCAGCACCACAACTTAAAGACATCTATTCTTCTTCTGGCATCCTATTCATTGACCAGCTCTCAGAATCACAACAAACAATAGAGAAGACCATGACCCTGGATCAGGTGCACCTTAGACTCTAAACTGATATTATTGCTCTTCAGCACCATGGAGAGAGCTTTGACAGCAGATTTTTCCAGTGCAACTCATCTTTGGATTTCCTGACTGCTGGTGCCAAGAGTGTGGATTCAAGGAAAACACAATCATTAATAACCTCACTCCTTTCTTCATCTATCAGTTGTGAGAACCTTTGTTTTCTTGATGTTGAGATGCAATCTATATTGAAGACTGTAGTCTTTGGCTTTCTGCAGCAAATGCTTGAAGTCCTCCTCAGTATCCGCCACAGTGTCCTTAAAGCTTTTAATTCTACTTTGACTCTCTGACCCTTACCATTCTATGTTTTATTGTTACTGTTATCCACTTAAGGAACCATGGTGAAGCAGTGGGTAAACAAATGACTGCTAACTGAAAAGTCTTGTGGGCTTGAGCCCACCAGAAGCTACTAGAGAAAAGATCACACCCTTGGAGGCACTGTAGAGCAGTCTTACTTTGTCCTACAGGGTCACTGAGTCAAAAAATCATCTCTCCAGTAACAGATTTGATTTTTTTAATGTCTAATTAATCACATGTTACTGTAATATTTTACTTTGTCTTCCCACACTGCCTTTTGAAATCTGTTCAGCTATTTAGTATCTTGAATTCTTCCCTCTGCTTTGGCTTCTTGGTGCTTTAGTGCAATATTCAGGGTTTCTTCTGATATCCACTTGGTCTTGTCTTCCTCCTCTGTCTTTGTAATGACCTTTTGCACTCTTCCTGAATGATACTCTTGATATCCTCCCACAAAACATCTTGTCTTCGCTCACTGATGTTCAAGGCCTCAAACCTGTTCCTGAGATGGTTCTGAAATTCAGGTGGGAGAGACTCAAGGTCATATTTTGGTTCCTGTGAGCTTGATTTCACTTTCCTTAGCTTCAGCTTAAACTTACATGTGAGTAGTTGGTGATCTGTTCCACAATCAGCACCATGCCTAATTTTCACAGCTGATATTGAGCTTCTCCAGCAGTTCTTTCCACAGATGTAATCAATATGATTCCTATGTATACCATCAGGTGAAATCCATGTGTATAACCTGTATTTTTGTTTCTTTAAAGTGTACTTGCTGTGAATAAGTCATTAATTGTGCAAAATTCAATCATTCTATCTCCAGCTTCATTTCTGTCACCGAGTTCATGTTTATCAACTACTACTGATCATTCTTCTCTGTTCCCAACTTTTGCATTCCTGTCACCCATTAGTATAAATGCATCTTGATTGCATGTTTGACCTATCTCTGTAAAAGTTGGGAGACATCTTTTATTTCCTCTTCTTTGGCTCTGGCTGTTGGTGCATAAATCTAAATGATAATGTTATTCACTAGACTTCCTTGTATGCATATGGATATTATCCTGTCACTCACAATATTGTATTTTAAAACATATAGAGAAATAACTTTTCTAACTATGAAAGCAACCCCATTTTTCTTCACCTTTTCATCTCCAGAGTAATAGATCAAATGCTTGATTGTCCAAGTCAAAATGCCCCATGCCAGTCCTTTTCATCTCCACAATATTTATGTTAATATTTATGCATTCCATTCCTTCCTTAACAATATCTAATTTTCCTACATTCATGGTTCTCACATTCCATGTCCCAATCACTAGTGTCTGCTTACAACTGTTCCTCCTCCCTTGTATTTCCATACTTGAAAGCTACACCTCAGTTTTCCCTATCTGTTAATCTAGTGTGTTCTATTGTACACGGGGTTTTCAGAGGCCTGCTTTTGGAAATGGATGGCCAGTCCTTCTTCCTGGTCTGTCTTAGTCTGAATGCTCAGATTTAGAGAAGTATCTGACAGACAAGCATTTTATGGAAAAAAAGCAGATGAAAGAGATTTCCCCAATTGTGGATTTAATCAATAGTTTCAGCATTGTCCCTCCTCTTGGCACAAGTGTCTTGACCCACCCATTTCCCTGCTCCACCACCCACCAGCATCCCTATCCACTCCCACCCACTCCCTTTAACACCTATCTCCAGTTGTCCAGCTCTTGATCTGATAGCTTATATCTCAAGCTTTATGTGCTCCTGTGATTCCAAACACTTCAGCTGCTGACAATTTCTTATGCTATGGCCAGTGTCCCTTGAGCTTAGAGGAGATGTTTCCCAAGCGAGGTTGATGTGTCCTGTAGTTCTGGTATATAGGTTGCTTTCCTGTCCCAAGGAGCAGTGATCCCAACGATTTCTGGTTCCACCTTGATCACCACCTTTTGACCTGTCAAAAAGGCCAAACTCACTCAGCATTTCTTAAGCTCAAGGAACTGAAGAACAAATTCAAACCTTGAGTTACTATACTTAAGGATGCTTTGAACAGAATATTAAATGATCCAGGAAGTATTAAAAGAAGATGGAAAGAATATACAGAGTTACTATACCAAAAAGAATTGGCAGACACAGAAGAATTCAATGAAACAACATATGAGCAAGAGCCTATGGTGATGAAGGAAGAAGATCAAGCTGCTTTGAAGGAGTTGGCAAAAAACAAGGCCCCAGGAATAGATGGTATACCAATTGATGTATTTCAGCTAGTGGATGCTGCCCTGGATGTGCTCGCCAAGTTGTGCCAAGAAATCTGGAGAACAACCACTTGGCCAACTGACTGAAAGAGATCTATATTTGTTTCCATCCCAAAGAAGGGTGACCCAACAGTGTGTGGAAACTATAGAACAATATCGTTGATTTAACA
>NW_006399917.1:996828-998725 GCF_000299155.1 Elephantulus edwardii
TGAGGTGGATTGACTCAGTGACTGGGGTAATCAAGGTGAGTGTGTTGGAGACAGTGAGATTGGCACAGGACAGAGCAGGTTTTAGGGCTGTTGTACATAGGGTTGCTGTGAGTCACAGGCAACTCTTCGGCACATAACAACAACAACAACAAATTAATCACATAGATAATTCATTTTAATCATGCTCAAAGTGAACAATCCTAATTAAATAAGCTAAATTGTTTAGTTGTGATTCCTTTTTACTGGCAAAGAAGTTAGAAAGTTCTGATATATTTCAGCAATTATTCTATTTTTCCAACAACTTTGTTAAGATTCAATAATTATATATACATATGTTGTTGTTGTTGTTGTTGATTGCCTTAAAATTGAGCACGACCCATAGTGACCCTATGAACAAAAGGCTTGAAGCCCTCTACAACTACTGATGTTTATCAAAGTTTATAGGGTTTCTGGAGGTATGTTATGTTATTTAGGACGTGGTTGCCACTCTTGTGTATGTATGTGTGTGTGTATATAGATATACTATTTTTAAAATTCAGTAATAATTATATAAGCAATGAAGTGGCTTTATATATACAACATGGTAATAGAGAGTGTCTCCCTCCTCATAGTTTGAGCATCTCTAGCACTGTCTCCATTACTTGCAATATTTTCTGATCCTTGGCTGGGCCTAATTTTCCTTGTATGAGAGTATTCATATCACATCAAGCTGTTTAAACAGGACCACAGCATTATTTTCTGAGTATTTATAATTACATTTATTTAAAGTCTTGTTAATCATTCACTGAAGTATAAGTTTTTCTACTTAATGTTAGGAAAAGCAAATATTTCTCTCTTGAAGGTTTTTAATGCCAATTTGTAGTCTGCAGATCAATTTTCTACATGACTCACAGTTGACATTAGTACTCAGGCTATGGAAATTGTCTTTGCCCCATCTTTTCTATAAGTAATTGTCATAATTATGCTGCCCCTTGATTAAAACCTTTTCTACAAGAATACTAATTTTAACCAGTGTTCCCCTATATTTCATTAAAGGTGTGTTAAGTCTCAGAGCTCTCTTTTTTTGTAATTGCTTGGAAAAAAATAATTTTGGCATGTTATTCTCTTATAACTCAAGATTTTAATTTTAACAAGTGTTTTTAAAGTGCTTTGGATGGTTTTTTTCCATGAAAAAGAAATTTGGATGATTCCCTAAATAATTTGTTTAACCAAAACTATACTGAAAAGTGACTATGAAATTTGAGAATTAAAATGCACTTAATCCAAGCCTTGCTATTTTCAGTTTACTATATGCATGTGCTCTTTTAGACATAGGGTTTTGAAGGCCTGTTACTTCAGTAATGGATGGCAAATCCTTCTTCCTAGTCTGTCTTAATGTGAATGTGCATCTTTAGGACAGTGTCTAACAAACATTTTACAGAAAGAAGGAGATGAAAGATATTTCCCCATTATAGAAGTAACCAATAGATTGAGCATCAATCCTCTCCCTCACCAATCCTCCAGCCCCAACCTTTGGCACAAGTGTCTTGACCCATCCCTTTCCCCATTTCCCAGCATCCCCTTCCACTCCAGCCTACCCCATTCAACACCTCCCTTCCCCATCCAAGCCTTGATATGATGGCTCAACTCTGCTGATGTGCTGTTCCAGTCGTTTTTGGATAATGGGATCTCAACTCACTACTATGATGCCTAACATTTCATGCTGCTGCCAGTCAGTCTCTCACACTGTGGCTGGACTTTCTTTCCTGGTCTCTAAGTCCTAGGTTAAACAGTCATTACAAAGACAGGAGAGGAAAAAAAAAAAGACCAAAATGGATGTCAGAAGAAACTCTGAAGATTGCACTGGAGTGCAGAGAAGCCAAAGCACAAGGAAGAATTCAAGATACTAAAGAGCTGA
>NW_006399917.1:1000650-1007495 GCF_000299155.1 Elephantulus edwardii
AACAACAACAACAACAAGTACTAGTGATTAGGATTCGGGGCCTTCTAAGTCCAAATTCCAGATATTAATGTTAGAGAAGGCTTTCCATCTCAGACAGTTCTGAGGATAAAGCACTAAGATGCTTTTCTGATCACTCTGAGACTGGCTCAGGACAAGGCAGAGTTCACAGCTGTTGTACATAAAGGGTTGCTATGAGTCACGGGCAACTTGACTGTACATAACAACAACAACAATACATGCATGTGCAAACTGGGAAATGAATAAGGGATATTAATAAAGGATTGATGCCTTTTTGATTATGGTATTTGAGAAGAATATTGAATATACCAACAATATATTGAATTTATCAAAAGAACAAATGAAAAATAAATCTGTCCTGGAAAAAGTGTAGCTAGAATGCTTCAGAATACAGAATGTTTCATAATCATCTCAAGAGGATGGAAAGACATCCTTTCATATACTTTGGGTATGTTATCAAGACAGATCAGGCCCTGGACATGGACACCATACTGGCTGAGGGTCAATGGGAAAGAAGTCACACAACAAGATGGATTAATACAGTGGTGGCAACAATGGGCTCGAACGTGGCAATGACAGTGAGGATGGTGGTCGACCAGATAGTGTCTTTTTCTGTTATATTGTGTCATGACTGAACGGTACCCACCACCACCAAGCATCAAAACAAGCTAAAAATCCTTTTGGTTTATTTTCATTTCAAAATATTAAATTTTCTCTTTATGATATTGATAATAGATGCACAGAAGAAGTTTAAAAATTACATTTGATCTAAACACTGTAGGGTTAGGTTTTTTTTTAAATTTTTAAACATTTCTTGATGTCCAAGAAAACAGTTACAGCAGTGAAGGTTTAGCTATGTGTCATGTCAATGATGACTTTTCTACAGCTTCTTTTGCAGTTTTGGTTTTTGTAAGAAGGGAAGAGAATCAATGCAGTCCCTACTGTCATGAGTTATGCAGCTGAGTTTCCCACATTTAGGGAAAACTGCAGGGGTCAGAATATTTGGAGTGCAATGGATAAACCTTACCCTGGGAAAACCACTATTGTGATCATGGTATCCTGCCAGGTAATTACGCTTTTACAGTTTTAATGTTAAACTCTGGTTAAGAATTTTGACAGAGCATTTAATAAGAAACAAATTTGTCCTGGAGAGGGTGAAACCAAGTTGCTCCTTAGAAGCAAAGATTTTGAGGCTCTGCCTCACATACTTTGGGCATGTTGGCAGGAGGGACCAGTCCTTGGAGAAGGACATCATGCTTGGAAGGATGGAGGGACAACATAGGAGAGGAGGACCCTGGATGAGATGGATTGACATGGTAACTGGGATAATTGGAGTAGATATGTAGGAGTCAGTGAGAATGGCTCAGGATAGGACAGGGTTCAGAGTTATAGTGGATGCAACTTAATGGCACATACCACCACCACCACCACCACCATATAGGGAGTTCTGGTGGCCAAGTGGTAAGATGTTACACTGTCAATTATAGGGCACATGGTTTGAATGCACCAACTGCTCTATGGGAAAAAGAAGGACAGTCTCCTCATATATAATTTAAAATCTCTGAAAACTTTCTGGAGGCTCAGTTCTGACTAGATAGTACCTAACAACAACAACAAAATAAAGACAGTTGTTTATTTTCTTTCCTAAACATAAAATATCTTATTTTTCTTTATCTAATTTTATTTTGGTATTATCTCTTTATCTAATTTATTTTAAAATTATGGACTTTGTCACAATATAAAAAATGGAATAATAGAATTATCCTTGTAAACACATTATCTAATTTTAATTAGGGAGCTCTGGTAGCCAAGTGGCCAAGAAGCTGCGCTGCCATCCCGAAAGCAGATGGTTCAAATCCCACCAGTTGCTATGAGGGAGCAGAATGGATAACCTCCTCCTATGCAATTAACTGCCTCTGAAATCCTGTCGCAGGATCAGCTATGGCATGGTTCTGACTCGCCAATACCCAGCAGTAATAGGTGTCAACATTCTTTGGCACAGTTGTTGTGTTTTCCAATTAGGATTATTGGATTTTTTCCCCTTTTACTCTTGTAAAACATACATAATAAAAAAATTGTACACTTTAACCACCTTGACGTATACCATTAAATGGTACTAAAGCTGTGAAATTAACATCATTCCTTCCAAGTTTCTTATTATCCCAAGCAGAAATCCGGAACTCTCAAGCAGTAGCTCCCCACACCCCTTTCCTGAAGCCCTGACAGCCTCTTTGTCTCTGCATTTGTCTGTTCAACGTTTGATATTTCATGGAAGTGTACAATCACGCAATACTTGGCCTTTGTATCCAACTTGGTTCATTTGGCCTAATGTCAAGTTTGGTTTCTAATGGCAACCTTTTTTCATCGAAAGAGGCTTGTAGGATTGATTTGGACGTTCTGAAAATATTCAGTAATGATTTTGCCAGAATATGTGTTAAAGAAAATGTGTGTGTGTTTGTGTGTGTGCGCGCACACACACACACACGCAACCCACCTCTATTCCACTGCAACTTTGAATTCAATCCTTTCAGGGACAAAAAAGAGAAATCTTCCTTAAATAGAAAAGAATCAACTTAATTATTTATTGAAGAGCTAACATAAGCTCAGCATTGTGTAAGCTTTTCTGAGAGGATGATAGCAAGAGTGTTAAGACAAAGTTCCCGCAAATGGTGGAAAACAGAGAAGAAAGTCAGTCTCGTGCTGGACTTAGGAACAAGTTGGTGAGGCCTTGACCAGGATTAGTGTTTCCCAACATCCCTTCTCCCTAGAGCCTTTTTCACAGATTTCAAAATGTCTTGAGCCTCTCAGGAATTTGAAAGACATTTCATCATTTGTGTGGTACACAAAAAATGTGTTGTCACATATTTTAATTCTCATACTTATATTTTTTAAGATTATATAGTATTTTTTTCAGAAAAGATAGTGAAAATGTTTCTAGAATGAATTGCTAATATTTCAATTGTTCAATATTGTTGTTATGTACTATAGAGTCACCTGCAATTCATTGAGACCCTGTGTACAGCAGCTCTGAATCCTGCCCTGTCCTGAGCCAGTCTCACTGACTCTGACACACCTACCTCCGTTGCACCAGTTACCTGGGACTTTGCTGATCTGAGGTATGAGGACCCAGTGCAAAGAGGCTGGTGTCCCTCACTGGAACCTTCAAATGAAATTCTGGGGAGAGATGTCTTCTTTACAAAGGATAAAACAACATTAGCCCCTCAGGAGTAATGGAGATGAGATACCGAAATAGAGGACATTTGAATGGGTCTTGATTCTTGGGTTCAGTCAACACTGTGGTTTGGTTATGGAGTCAGAACATTGCTTCTTTTTGCTTAAGTCAACCTGAGTTAGGATGTGCTATTCATAATAAAAAGGGAAATTTTAATAAAATGAAAATAGGCACTATTTCAAAATGAACAACAATGCAATGAAATAGAAAGGTTGAAATTGAGATTGGCTCTTTGATTACAATGTTTAAAACAGAAATCCAAAACTATTCATTCAACAAACATTTATATTCATGCACCAAATATTATGTTAGGTGCTGGGAACCTAAAGATAAATGAAGATTATTGTCTCTTCTATAGGTTTATATTGAGGCTCAAGAAGACAAAGATTCTCACCACTGGGCCAACTGGCAGCATCAGGATGGATGGTGAAGAGATTAAGATTGTTCACAGCTTCAGTTTGCTTGGCTCCGCAGTCAACACTTTCGGTACCAGCAGCCAGGAAATTAGAAGACGTATTGCCATGGGAAAGTCTGCTGTTAGGGATCTCTCCAAAGTACTGAAGAGCAATGATGTCTCTTTGGAGACTCAGGTACGTCTGATACAGGCCATGGTCTTTGCTATCACTTGTTATGCATCAGAGAGTTGGACAATGACTAAGGAGGATAGAAGGAGAATTGATGCCTTTGAGCTGTGGTGCTGGAGAAGAGTATTGAGAATACCATGGACTGCTAGGAAAACAAACAGATTTGTCCTGGAGAGGGTTAAACCGGGTGGCTCCTTGGAGGCAAGGATTCTGAGGTTCCGTCTAACATACTTTGGACATGTTACAAGGAGGAACAGGTCCTTGGAGAGGGACATCATGCTTGGTAGGGTGGAGGGACAGTGCAGAAGGGGAAGGCCCCCTATGAAGTGGATTGATTCAGTGACTGGGGTAATCGGGTGGGTGTGTCTGAGACAGTGCGATTGGCACAGAACAGAGCAGAGTTTAGGGACATGTACATAGGGTTGCTATGAGTCATAAGCAATAACATTGTCTCTTCTCAGAGAAATCTCAGTCTAGTTGGGGAGATATAATATTGTATCTGAGAGCTCAAGACTGTGATCAAATTGATTCTGAATCATGGTGACCCTCCAGTGGATTTTCAAGGCTGTATATCTTCACACAAGGATACTGCCTATCTTTCTCCCCTTTTCTGCTGATGGATTCAAGCTGCTGAATTTTTGGTTGATTGCAATACTTAAATTACACACTGTCACCAGAGCTCTTACCATATAGCATGAGCAAGCAAATATATCTCCTTATGGCAGCCTACAGCATGGTCACTTAACCGCAAAGACTCAAGAATAACTTGGAGGTGGTGACTATGTGCATTTTGAAGGACATCAGATGGGCAATGCAGGGGAGTAAGAAAGGCATCCCAGTCAGACTGAACAAGCTGGTAGAGGAGAAAAAAAAGAGCTCTTTATGATAGACTGTGGGCTCAAGGAGGGTGGCATTAGTGGTAAGACAGAAGGACTAGGGAGCTAGCATGAAAAGGCGGCCATGAATTGCTTCGAGAAGGCCTTGATGAAAAGCTGTGCTTTATCCTAAAAGGTTTGGAGTGGCACTAATGGATTTTGCAGGAGAGTGACATGATGCATCTGAGAAGTATCACTTGTGAAAAGAGGGATGCTAATAGGTATTTCCTGGTAACATGAACAAAGCGCACAAGATAAATTCTCACTGCCTTCACTTTCAAAGAATATTCCAGCTGTCCAACAACAACAGAGACCTTGTTGAGAAGATAACAGATAATAATATAAAGGTATGACCAAACCACATGTGGAGTTGACTCGGACTCATGATGACTCTATGTGTGTGCCGTCTAGAGGGGACGCAGGGGCTGATTTTTTAGCATCGGATCACCAGGCTTGTCTTCTGAGGAGCCTTTAGGTAAACCCAAACCTCCAACCTGAGTATATTAAGGGTTTGTATCACCCAAGGTCACCCAAATCTTTACTGTCATGCTCAAAGACAGCTATATCAGATTCTCCATCCCCATTATGTTCCAAACACTGTTTCAAAAACTTCATTTGAGCACCAATTATTAGTTGTGTTTATGGGGAAATTTTACCTGTGGTTCAGAGTCACTTTCAGGTAAATCACCTGGTCTATAATCTAGGTGGGAAGCTCTGGTAGTCTAGTGGTAAGGAGTTGTGCTGCCAACCCAAAGGCATGTGGTTTGAATCCACCAGCTACTCCAAGGGAGAAAGCAAGGCAATCTCCTTTACAGTCTTTGGGGTGCTGGAGGGGCAGCTATGGTTCAGTTCCACTAGACGGCACTTAACAACATGATGCAGGTACACCTAAAATCCTTGCTCGGCTTCAGGACCTAGGAAACTTTTCTAGTTTCCTCCAACCAGGACATTTCAGACCGACATGGCCTTTTCAAGATCATCTTGGAACGAAAAAGAACTCAATAACCACAATTAAAGTCTCTTCAAGATCTGAGCATTGGGCAACAAAATGGTCTTTAGTGATCTACTCATTTTAGTTTAGAATAGTAGGATTATTTTAAATAAACAAATGCTTCACTCAAAACCCAATCAGCAGGAAGGCTTTTTCTGGGTTACAGGGTAGCACAAATAGGAAGAGAAACTTCACTGCAACATAAAATATCACTTTACTCTTGTCTATGTTAAAGAAAGAACAGGAGAGAGGCCAGAAAAATAAGTTCACCTCAGGCTACCGAAGCATTGCAAAATTTCTTTCTGGTGCTATAAGTCACTGGGTTAGACAATGTATTTCATCCTCTGGTGAATTTCAAGGGACCCCATTACACCATCTTGTTCAGTTCATGATTTAGAAATTCAAAGAAATTATTTGAAAACACAGTTCTTTAAAAACACAATTCCTCCTTTTAAAGAACTACAATTTGCCTTACAATTGGAAACTACTGATTTTAGGTCAAAGGTAAAAGCTTACCTTGATTATAGGCAAATGAAAAACTCCTGAAAATAAAGCATTTTGTCATCTAATTTGGAGTTAATATTTGCCACATACAAAGCTCTTAGATTCTAACTATTAAAATTTTTTTCAGGTTATCAAAAACTTTGCAGTCATTCAGAATATGTATGTAAGGAGTCATTAAAGATCTTTTAGGCATGGGATTGACCAGCTGGAGATACAAAGAAGGATTTGGCTTTTTTAACTTTGGCAATATTGTTAAAAATTTGCATAAGGAGGAGTATAAAATTAACTAATAGATAATAAACACTAAGATGAGTGAAGGGGAAAGCAATATCAAAAGAATGGATGAACAAACACCATGAGAATTGTAATTAATGTTATGGAATGGGCAGGAATGATTGGTTGAAAATCTAATATCCTTTATGAACTTTTACTCAAATCACATCTAAAAAAATAAAGTAAGCATGGGTTCTTTTAAAAAAATTTTTTAAATCTTTCTCTAACTTCAAATGTGAATGATTTTAATAGCTGTTAAATAAGTTTCCTTAAGATCTTATTTTGTCAAATAAAAATATTTTAACATTAATAATATTGTCTCTCTAAAACTCTATTCAAAGATCAGCAAATAAAGTTTTGGGGGAAAT
>NW_006399917.1:1007625-1010559 GCF_000299155.1 Elephantulus edwardii
ATAAGCCAGAGAGTTCAAGAAGAGCTAGCAGATATTTTTGCAAGCAAAAACTTAATTACAAAGGAATTTTTCTTCTACACATTTTTCTATAAATTTGCTATGTAGTTATTAAAAAAAATAGATAATATTTCTCCTAGCACATTCCTTATAAATTTTTTCCATTGTCAAAATCTAACAGGTGTTGAGAATAATTTGCTTTTCCCAAGTAATCTCTTGGACTTAAAAAATTAAACTTGCTTCCCCATGTTGGCTGGCAGCCTCAGTGTAAAACTCAATCTCTTGAAAAATTCCTGAGGGATTACTTTTAAAAGAAATTCTTAAATAAAGATATTTAGCAATTAGTTAGGTCGTCATATGTAAACACCGTGCTCATAACAACTGCATTTTACTCTATAAACTTGGGCAAGTTATTTAACTTCATTACGTTTCAGGTTCCTCATATTTAGAATGGGCAGAGTAACAGGACCTAGTTCTAAATGTTGTCATAAGAATAAGATACTACAAGACACGTGGATGCTTATAGTGGGCTGTGACACACAGTAAGCACACTAAACTTGCATTGTTTATTTTTGTTTGCATTTTCACTATGGTGTTTATTAAAGCCCTTACCAACATCAGTTCTAGGTTTTGATATATGCTATTTAAAAATCCTTGCTATTAACACACACAAAATAATAGAATAATAATCCTTGCTAAGGCATATTTTTATCTACATTAAATTACTTGTTTAATTTTCCCTGAGAAATGACTCTTATCCTTTTTTTTTTTTTTTTGCAGTATGCTGCAAAAAAACAAACTCTGAAGCACATATATTTCCATTCCTGCATTTAATATGAATTAGGGAGCATCTGTTTAGTTTATTATAGCTAAATTCCACTATCTACAGCAATACTAAAACTAAATACATATATTTGAAGTGCTCTTGCCTTTAAAGTTGCATGTTGCCGGAGAAGGTTTGCAGCAACTTGTAAAACACTAATTTTCCACAAACTGAAAGTAAATGTTATTCTCACACTCTGATGTGTAATTGTGCATTTTAAAGCACATCTACAAATACAAATAAGTAAATACATTACTCTAAATAAAAGTCTTCAGAACTTAAAATTTAAAGATAGAACTTATCCACTGGCTGGGAATTAGTTGATTTCAATTTAAAAAAGATCAGTTTCTCGCTGATTCTAAGTTCTTATACTCTGAACTACAACAGAAAGCCAGATGACCTACCTTGATGAGGTTGTGTCCAACGGCATAAACATCTGCTAGCCTGCCTTCCTCTCCAGGGGCATGCATACCTGTACCGTATCCATGCCAAGCAACTAGGTACGGGTTGTGAATTGTAATCCAGTATTTGACACGGTCCCCAAACGTCTGAAAACAGTATGTGGCATAGTCATTGAAGAAGTCTATGATGCTTTCATTTTTCCACCCCCCGTATTTCTCTTGCAATGCCAAGGGCAAATCCCAGTGGTATAAAGTGACCATAGGCTCAATGTTTCTGAGAAGCAGAGCCTCGAGAAGGGCATTATAGTACTGGAGACCTTTTGCATTGGCATTTGCTACTATGCCATCAGGGAAGAGCCTTGGCCAGGAAATGGAAAACTGATAGAAGGATACTCCTAAGAAATCCAGGGCGGATAAGTCTTTTTGCAGAAAAATGTAGCTGTCACTGGTGCCATCCGAGCTGTTGACGTTCTTCAGGTGCGTGTGGACGAATTGATCCCAGATAGAGGGGCCTTTCCCATCCTTCTTCCCACTCCCTTCCACTTGAAAGGCACCCGTCCCAACACCCCAGAGAAAGTTTTGGGGGAAAGTGTCATAGAGAAACAGTTGGCTCTCGTTTACCGGACTGAAGGGGACATTTTTAGACCAGACAGCTTGCCCATCTCCGGAGAAGCCGGTGACAGCTCGCAGCAGGATCAGTGCGGACAGGATGACAGATCTGCGAGGTTCCCAGGTGGACATTGTTTCTCTGTGGTGCGCGCCTCTCTCATCGGTGCTGGGGGAAATCCATTCATTCCCGGGAGAGGCTGCCGCACAGCCCGCAGTCATTTGCCACTTATCAACGCTTCGCTTCGGGAAAAGCTGGTGATTGTAAAGCTCTGTCAATGATTAGCTTGAACCGGGAGTCCTAGGATGGGTCAGGCAGAGCAACGTAATTTGAGGGAGGTGGCCCTGTGACAGCCACCAGCATGTGGAACGCTCTCTCCCTGTGGAGAAATTAGATGAAAATGCATCGAGTGTGGCAATAGTTTGAATGTGTTGCTATCAAATCCAGACAAACAGCAAAGCTGAATGAAGAAAAAAATGAGCTATTTTCTGTGTGGCACTCCAGATGGATCCAAATCTTTTTCTGAATGTTTGGAATAAGGAGCTTTAACTGTTCTGTTTCTGTCATTTTGGGGGTTATAATATTATTATTAGGCATTTCAGACAAAATCCTGCATAGAGGTACATTATCTTTGAATTTTTTAAAGTGACTAATAAAGAGAAACAAAAAAAAAATAGTAAGTACTCTGCAAAAATGAAAACAAGAATTTTTTAAAAAATTTATTTTATTTCATTTTTTGTGTGTACCGTCAAATCAGATCTGACAGGTACAGGAGGAGATTGTTCCTCCTTCTCCAGCAGAGCATCTGGTGGATTTGAACCATGCACCTCTGAGACTGTAGTTGCAGCTTCTTGCCACTAGGCCACCAGAGGTCGCCTAAAACAAAGAATTTTAATAGAGTGTATATGAATGCATGAAAAACAAAGTAAATGAAGGATTGTATAAAATACAACACTGTAAATACATTTACATTGTTTTTCATTCATTCATATATGACTTAAACTGAAGTGCTTGCTGCAGAGGGTCAAGGACTGCAGCCTTCAGTATGGATTGAGGCTCAATGTCAAAAAGACAAAGATTCTCACCACTGGACCAATTGGCAGCAT
>NW_006399917.1:1010809-1019066 GCF_000299155.1 Elephantulus edwardii
ATGCCTTTGAGCTGTGGTGATGGAGAAGAGCATTGAATGTACCATGGACTGCCAAGAAAACAGATTCATCCTGGAGAGGGTTAAACGAAGCTGCTCTTTGGAGGCAAGGATTCTGGGGCTTCGTCTGACATACTTTGGACATGTTGTAAGGAGGGACAGGTCCCTGAAGAGGGACTTCATGCTTGGGAGGGTGGAGGGGCAGCGCAGGAGAGGAAGACTCTCTATGAGGTGGATTGATTCAGTGACTGGGGTAATCTGAATGGGTGTGTCAGAGGCAGTGAGATTGGCACAGGATAGAGCAGGGTTTAGGGCTCTTGTATATAAGGTCGCTATGAGTCACAAGTGAATCGATGGCACATAACAACAACAACATGACTTAAACACAGTGTAAACAAATTATTGTATGCAAACCAATAAAAAATAATTTTAACAATAAGCATGCAACCTGTTTGGGGAAAAAAAATTATATAAACATGTTGATAGATGTGAAAGAATGCTTGACTGAGTGATGAAGCATAGTATTTTCCGAATAGAAAAACAATTCCATTTACAAATTTTATGCAGATTTTAAAAAAATTATCAAGTCCTGAATTTAACAATTATTTATAATCAATAAGTAATAATCATAACTAGTAAAATCTATATGAGGATTAAAGGAAGGTAGGGGTGGGACCAGAGGGATGGAGTTGAGAGGACAGAAATCACAGGGTCCCAATTTGGTGGGTGGAGGGAGGGGGGATAAAGGAAATGGGAAAGATCTGACAGGGACCCAAAATGATGGGTAATGGTGGGCATAGTTCAATGGTGATTAGCTTTATAAAACATAATAGAGAATGATTGTATGAAACATAATGTGAAAGAGGCGTGAAATACAATATATACAAATCTGTATGTAAAATAATAAAAAAATGGTAATAATCACAAAAAACAAATATCCCAGGAATTTATATCTGAAAAACAGTAAAAGCTTAAAATATATTCTGATATTACAACCTAAGAAACTACCACAATTTACACGGCATGATTCTGAAACAAGAGTAACAGTTTAGAATCTCCAAATAATATTTAACAATGTTCACAGTTTTAACATTTGAGCTATCGCATATTAATGAGAAGTCCCCAGCACAATGCTGCTGACAGCCAACCTCTAAGATCGACTAGAACGCCTCATAGGGTTTCCTAGATCAACTCCTTGGCGGAAATGGATTGCCATGTCTTTCTCCTCTGTCAATCCACTGACCTTTGTTGAGTACTTTGCTTACCATGCCACCAAGGCTCCTTAATGGGAAGGAAGCAGTTAATAGTTTAACCTCTGGAGCCAAACTGAGTTTTAATATCATTGTGTGGCAAGGAAAACTCAACTCTAAACCAACTTATTGGTCAGCTCATAGCTGCCCCTCCAGTGGGTTTTTCAGAGGCTGTAAATAGCACAAGAGGAGGTTGCCCATTTCTCTTCCCAGAGACATTGGTGGATTAGCATCTCCTGCCATGGAGTTAAGGGAGCTCTGGTGGCCTAGTGGCAAAAAGCTGCACTGCAATCCCGAAGGCACATGGTTCTAGGCCACCAGCTGCTCCACAGGAGGACTGGCAATTTCCTCCCATGTAATTAATTGTCTCTGAAAACCGACTGGAGGGCCAGCAGTGCAACTCCCTGCTCTGACTAGATCACCAGAGCTCTTTCTCAATATGTTTGGGAAGGTAACAAGTAACAGGTGAGATCTGAAGTGTATCTTGGGGTTTAGGTGGTTGAGAGTTTGGTTTAAATAGTTTTCCTCTGTGTTTTTATGGAAGCCCATGCTTTCTCTGTTATGACTCTTATCACACAATAATAAATCACATAATAAATTGTATTTCTATTAAATAGAAATACACACAAATTTTTTATAAAGCACTGAACATGCCTCCTTGGTTCCCTCCTGAATATCCAGTATATTCAGTCTAGTGTAGGACTTGGTGTATTGTCATTGTTGTTCGTTACTGTTGAGTCACTTAGATCTTCTTCACAACAGACTGCTGGGGCCTGCACCACCATCACAGTCTCTGGTATGTTGAAGCCCATTGCAGCCAGCAGGACTGTTTACTTATGGAAGGCTTCCTTAATTTTTGCTGACGCCTATTTTCCTAAGGCTAGTTTATCTATTAAACCACTCTCGTGGTTTAATGGTAAGGAGTAGTGCTGCCAAACCAAAGAGTCTACCAGGTGCTCTATGGGAGAAAGATGGGTAATCTCCTGTGTGATTTACAGCCTCTGAAAGAGGGTCAATTATGAGTCAATTCTGACTTTATGGTACATAACAATAGCTTCACTAAACATGATGTCCTTTATTATTTATTGGTCTTTACTGTGGGTGGATCTAGAGTAAGTTAAGAGGAAGTTTTAGATTCCTTGCTTCTAAGGAGCACTCTAGATGTCCAAGATGGGTTTGTCCATTCTCCTGGCAGTCCATGGAGTTCTCCTCCAACAGCACAACTCTAATGTCTCAACGTTCCTTATTCCTTTTCCCTTACCCAGCTTTCACATACACAGTAAGCACTTGAAAAGACCATTTGCTTGGATCAGGCACATCTTAACCATCAACGTTACACATTTGCTTTTCAATACTTTAAAAATATCTTTTATAGCCGATGTTTCTCAATGTTGTACACTAGAGGGTTTGATTTCTTGATTTTTGCTTCTACAGGCATTGATTGATGATTCACGTCATATGAAATAATTGACAACTTTGATTTCTTCACCATTTATCATGATGTTGTTGCTTAATGGTACACTTGTGAAGATTTTTGTTTTCTTTATGTTGCATATGGCAGGTCACTGAAGAAGGAATATCTAGTCACATATACTATGGGCACGTGGCCAGGAGGGACCAGTCCTTGGAAGGGTGGAGGGACAGTGCAGGAGAGGAAGAACCTGGAAGAAATGGATTGACACAGTGACCAGGGCAATGGGAGTAGGTGTATCGAAGTCAGTGAGACTGGCTCAGGACAGGGCAGGCTTCAGAGCTCCTAAACATAGGGTCACTATGAGCCATGGGTGACTCAATGGCACACAACAACAACAACAGCAACAACAACAACAACAAATGGTTAGTATACCTAGCTATTAACTGAAAGGTTCGTGCTTGAGTCTGCACAGAGGTGCCTCAGAGCTCTGGCTATCTGCTCCTTAAATTCACATTTAAAACCTTACGAAACAGTTCTGGTTCTACCCTGACACATGCGGGCTTCCAGTGAGTCAGAATAACCCCACTGCCTTTGAGTCAATTCCAGCTCATAACGACCCTCCATTGGGTTTTCAACTCCATGAAAATTGATGAGAGCTGTACAGGAATCCCTTCTTCTCCTTGGAAGAGATGTTCAAGGGCCCCAAGTGGATGCCTGAAACCTTGGATTTCACCTTTTGTTGTTGTGTACTGTAGAGTTGGAACTGACTCATAGCTGACCCTCTGGCAGGTTTTTCAGAGACAATTAATTGCACTAGTAAAGATTGTCCATCCTTCTTCCATGAAGTGGCTGATGGCCTTGAATCATGTGCCTTTGGGATTGCAGCGCAGCTTCTTGCCACAAGGCCACGTGAGCTCCCTTAGCCCTATGTATATGGCTTTTGTCCTGTACCTACATACCAATGAAAAAGTTGAATTTATAAATTAGGTACACTAGGTACCTAATCTTAAGCTAACAGTAATAACTACTGGCCAGGTCTTACATACAACGTGAATATGCTGCACAAAAGAATGATGGTCATGCAGTGCAGGACATAGGGGTAAGCTGAAGGACAGTGAGGTTCCTTCATGCTGCTCACATAACGGCTTCTGATTGCCACTGGCCACCAGGACCTGAAATTAAGGAAGAATCCAGAATAAGAGATTTATCATTGCAAAGAGGACTGTGGAGGCCAGTAGAGGGGAAAGTAATTGTGCAACAATGAATGAATATTTTAAAAAATAAGTAAACTGGGGGAAGGGGAAAAAGGGGCAAGGGTGTAAAATGTCCAACAGTGAATGAATAAAAATCTAACTTCTCTCTAAATGTTCATTAAAATCACAATTAAAAATCAGAACTGGCTTTGACAAGCACTGTGGCATTTGGACAAGAACAAACTGGGAGGAGGGTAGAGAGAATAGTGCAACAATGAATGAGTGGAAGCCCAAAATCTCTGTAAATGTTTATGAAAATTAATAAAATATAATTATAGAAAAAAAATCACAATTAAAATAAAATTTTATTTAAGAAAAAAAAGAAGAGTGAATCCACAGATAAGGCGGGACTGTTGAAGCTCTGGGTCTAGACACCGTGGACTGACCTGATCAGTATACAGAAGCCGTGATGTCACAGTGGTTAAGAACTAACTAAAAGGTTGGTGGTTTGAGTCCACCAATCACTCCACGTGAAAAAGATATAGCAGTGTGACTCAGTAAAGGTTACAGCTTTGGAAACCTACAGGGCCATTATGAACAGAAATTGACTCAGTGGCAATGGATTATTATTTTTTAATATAATTTTTATTTTATACTGGTTTACTTTCTAAGTTCTTATGCATTGTTTTCACACCAGATCTTTCTCAGTTTCTGTACTCATCCATCTCTCTACCCATCAAATTGTGTGACCCTGTGATTAACTCCTGCCCATCCTCAGCCCTCTGTTTCTACCCTCCCCACCTCACACACGTTGTACTAGTTATCTTTCTATTTTTACCATAATGGCCTTCTACAGTATTTGTCCTCATGGGACTGAGCTAGTTCACTTAGCATAATGCTCTCCAGACAGGCCCAAGTTAGGTAGGTAATAGTTTTCAAAATCATTGTTCCTGCGTGCTATGTAGTATTTAATTGTGTGAATGCACCATAATTTCTCAATTCTTTCGATTGTGGTTGGACATTTGGGCTGTTTCTGTGTTCTTGCAACAATGGATTCTTACTGGCAACTATCATTTTAGAGGTGGTTTGAATCCACTATAGGCTCTGAGGGAGAAAGATGGATGATCTCCTTCCTGGCCATTTACAACCTCAGAAATGCAGGGTTAGCAGTGAGTCAATTCCAACCCTATGAAAATGAGTTTGAGTTTAATTAAAGCATGTATCACATAATCCTGATATTGTATCTTTCACTAGACAGTAAGAGTATCTCTTACCTAAATTTATATCTTCAATATACAATTATATCTGACTCTCAGAGACTTGGTGAATAGGTGCTAACCATCAAACTTCAGGTTTGTGCCCCCAAGAGGTCTATCTCTCAGAAGAGTAAATAATTAATCATTTTCTAGTAAATGACTGGAGTTTAGATAATTAGTTAACAATTTATGCAAGTAAATTTGAAAAAGTAATACACTTTTTTGTTGTTGCTAGGTGTCATTGAGTAGAAATGCTGCTCCCTAGAGTGTCCTGGTTTGCATTTTAAAACTTATTGTTTTTTTGGTTTTTTTTTAAGGAGCCCTGCTGCCTCAGTGATTGCGTGCTTGGCTGCTAACTGGAAAGCCAGTATTGGGCTCAGTACTCCACAGGAGAAAGAGACAGCACTCTGTCCAAGGAGGTTCATAGTCAAGGTTGTGATGAGTCAGAATTGATGCCAAACAACAGGTTTCTTAATCCCTACAGGAGCAGATTGCCAGAGCAGCTTGTGATTTTCCAACAATCGACCTCTTGGTTCGTAGCTGAGCACTGACCATTGTGTAATCAGGGTTCCTTCGATATTCCCTATCCTAGGAAATCTCCATTTAGTGAGGTGTTCCTGAGTCTTCCACCTTTTCAGAGAAACCCACTGATTCTGACACATAGTGAGCAACTCCACGGGACAAAGCAGAACCACACCACGAGGTTTCCAAGGTTGTGATCTTTCCAGAAACAGACTGCAACATCTTTCTCCGGTGGCTGGGTTTGAAACCCCAACCTCTTGGTTATCAGCTGAGTAGTTAGCCACCATGCCACAAACAAAATACTTATGAGGAAACAAACTTAAAAATCAGGATAATGACAATGAAATGAACATGTGTTGTTGTTGTGAGCCTCTAAGTAAGAAACAACTCATAGCTGATCCTGCAGTGGGTTTTCAGAAGCAGTATGGCAGAATCACATGGGAAGATACGGTTCATCTTTCTCCCAAGGATTTCTCTTGGCAGATTTGAACCACATATCTTTGTGTTGGCAGCACAATTCCTTACCACCAGAGCTCCCCATCAAGCCAGGACAATGAAAGGAATAGTCAGTAAAATAGCATTGCTGTTGTTGTTAAGTGCTGTTGAATCAACATAGTGACCTGGTGAACAGCAGATCTGAATCTTGTTCTATGCTGCGCCATCCTCATCATCTCTGACATTCCCCAGCCTATTGTTACAGTCACTATGTCAATCCATCTTGTTGAGGGTGTTCTCTTTCTTTGACCTCCCACCTTTCCTAGCATGGTGTCTTTTTTTTCCCCATGGTGTCTTTATAATGTAGTAAATATAGAAATAACCAATAATGCAGTAAAACCAGAAGTAACTAACAAAAAATTATAAAAAATAATCCAAGTTTTACTTCATAGTTTGGATAATGAACTATATAGGGTATAGTTACCTTCATTTTTAAACTTTATTTTTAAATTTTTTAAAAAATTTCTGACAGGTACAGGAGGTGATTGTTCCTCCTTCTTCAGCAGAGTATCTGATGGGTTTGAACCGCACACCTCTGGGATTGCAGTGCAGCTTCTTGCCACTAGGCCACCAGAGCTAGTCTATTTTTAATTTTTATAAAAATAGTTGTATGAAAGAAATATTAGCCAATGTCCAAAAGAAGAAAAAGATTCTCACCAATGGGCCAATTGGCAGCACCATGATAGATGAAGAAGAGATTGAGGTTGCTAACAACTACAGCTTGCTTGGTTCCACAATCAACACTCTTAACACTAGCAGTCAGGAAATCAAAAGATAAATTACACTGAGAAATCTGCTGTCAGGGACCTCTCCAGAGTACTGAAAAGCAGTGATATCAGTCTAGAGTCAAAGGTGTGCCTGATCCAGGCTGTGGTCTTTGCAATTACTTGTTATACATCAGAGAGATGGAAAATGATGAAGGACGATGGGAAAAAAAAATTGATGCCTTTGAGCTGTGGTGCTGCAGAAGAGTCTTCAACATACCGTGGACTGCCAAGAAAACAAATAGGTCTGTCCTGCAGAGGGTGAAATCAAGTTTCTCCTTAGAGCCTAGGATTTTGAAACTCCATCTCAGATACTTTGGACAAGCGACCAGGAGGCACCGGTCCTTGGAGAAGGACATTCATGTTCGGAAGGGTGGAGGGACAGCCCAGAAGAGGAAGACTCCAGATGAGATGGATTGATACAGTGTTTGGGTCAATGGGGGTTGGTGTGTCGGAGTCAGTGAGACTGGCTCAAAACAGGGCAGGCTTCAGAGTTGTTGTACATAGGGTCGCTAAGAGTCGCAGGCAACTCAATGGCACATAACAGCAATAACAATGTTTATATGCTATGACCAATACATAATTTATCATTAATATATTTCAGATTTCATATAAGAAAGTAAAAGGAATGAATATTTATTAGGGCAAGAGCAGTAAGCTGATTAAATCAGGAAATACAGTATGTAGATAGGAAGAAGAAATATAAAGAAGCCTTCAGGTTGACAATGACTTAATACTGAGGTTTAAGGACCTGGCAAACATTGATGAAAATAGACTAAATTTTTAAGATTATGAACAAACATTATTGACTCAAGAGCATCGTCTTTTCTAAAAAATTATCAGGTATTTGTTAAATATTTTATTACCTTAAGATACCATGTTAGGTCTTGGATGAGGGTGGTGGGAGGGGATACATAGATAGAAGCTTTATGTCATTGCTCTGAAAGAACTTACAGTTTAGTTGAGGAGAAAATGGTAAAAAAACACAAAAAACAAAAAAACTATTACCCCACAGAACCAAAGCCATTGTCATCGAGTCAGTTTGGACTCCTGGTGACTCTGTGTCATGTCTCTGAGACTGTAAATTTTTACTAAAGAAGACTGCCTGTCACTCTCCCCTCAGAGCAGCTAATGGGTTCAAATCACTGACCTTTCCGTTAGTGGCCCTACAGTACAGAATAAAATTGCACCATAGTATACATCTTTGTGGGGGCAGACTGCAGCATTTTCTCTCTTGAAGTGACTGGTGGGCTTGAACTATCATGCTTTTTACTTAGTAATTGATAAGTTTGTCCACTGCACCATGAGGGCTACTGAAAATGTCAATGCTGTTGATAGGTGCTGTTGAGTCGAGTACTACTCATAA
>NW_006399917.1:1019804-1021034 GCF_000299155.1 Elephantulus edwardii
ACATTCAATACTCTTCTCCAGCACCATAGCTCAAAGGAGTCAATTCTCCTTCTGTCCTCCCTAGTCATTGTCCAGCTCTCTGATGCATAACAAGTGATTGCAAAGACCATGGCCTGTATCAGGCGCACATTTGTCTCCAAAGAGACACCGTTGCGCTTGAGTACTTTAGAGAGGTCCCTAACAGCAGACTCCCATCGCAATACGTTTTTTGATTTCCTGGGTGCTGGTGCCAAGACTGCTGACTGTGGAGCCGAGCAAACTCTTAAGATAAATATCTTAGATGAAGTATTTTAAGACTATCCTGTTTCTGGTATCCTGTTTGTCTCAAATTTTCATCCATTGATATTAGTTAGCATTCATTGGCAGGTCCTGCTTGTAAATTATCACTGTGCTGTTTTTCATATGATGCCTTGGCAGTGCCCTCATTGTTTATTTATCTTTTTCACTTTTCCTATACTGTTGCTGTTGTTAGGTGCCATTGAGTCGACTGTGACTCGTGGTGATCCTGTGTACAATAGTCCTAAACCCTGCTCTGTCCTGTGCCAATCTTGTGTATCTCTGACACATCTACCCCCAATACCCCAGTCACTGATTCAATCCATCTCATTGAGGGTTTTCCTCTCCTGCATTGTCTCACCATCCTCCCAAGAATGGTGTCCCTCTCCAATGACTGATCCTGCCTTACAACATGCCTAAAGTATATCAGATGAAGCTTCAGAATCCTTGCCTCCAAGGAGCAGCCCAGCTTCACCCTCTCTAGGATTAACATGCTTGTTCTCCTAGCAGTCCGTGGTATATTCAATACTCTTTTCCAGCACCACAGCTCAAAAGCATCAATTCTCCTTCTATCATCCCTAGTCATTGTCCAGCTTTCTAATGTATGGCAAATAATTGCAAAGACTATAGCCTGGATCAGGTGCATCTTAGTCTCCAGACTGACATTGTTGCTCTTCAGTACTTTGGAGAGGTCTCTGACAGCAGCCTTTCCCCAATGCAATTTGTCTTATAGTTTTTCCTATAAGAAAGAGCTTTTTCTGCTTTATTTATTAAATCATTTGTTTACATCAGTATGAATTAATAGATATTTATTTTGTAATATTGGGATAGCACTGGTCTGTGCATTGCTGTACAGAGGTAACTCGTGGTTGCTGTGATGCTGAACACTGTGACACTGATGTGCCAAATGTGACAATGGTTACCCATGGTGGACAGTGTTTGCTGGAGCTTCCT
>NW_006399917.1:1022059-1027571 GCF_000299155.1 Elephantulus edwardii
TAGGGTCTCTGTGAGTTGCAGATGACTCAACGGCACATAACAACAACAACAACAACCTATCTACATATACATTAAGAATCATGTTCATACTGTTCACACATTGATTCCAAAATAACATTGAGTTTATCATGGAGAAAATATTTTAGAGTCTTTCTGAGCCCATTAAAGAGATAATATAAGGTTGTTGTTAGGGGCAGTAGACTATGACTCATAATGACCTTATGAACAACAGATTGGAACCTTGCCCTATCCTGTGCCATCGTCACAATCGTTGCCATATTCAAGCTCATTATTATAGTCACTGGGTCAAACCATCTTGTTGAGGGTCTTTCTCTCTTTTGCTGACCCGCTACCTTTCTTGGCATGATTCCCCTTCTGCGTCCCCCACCAAGGACTGGCCTGTCCTGAAAACATGTCCAATGTATATGAGAGGAGGTTTCACCATCCTTGCCTCTAAGGAGCACCCTGGTTACATTTCTTCCAAAACAATTTTGTTCTTTTGTTTGGGCATGTTAATATCCAATGCTCTTTGCCATCAACACAATTCAAAGCCTTGATTCTTTTTAAGTCTTTAATGTAAGGTAAAGGACCACAAGTCCAAGACTGATGTGAATATGAAAATACAATGAGCAAAGAAAGTCTCATTGACTTCACTTTTTAATCAATATCATTTAACATTCATTTGCACTGTGTTGTTATTGTTGTGTACCATAGAATCGGAACTGTCCCATAGTTGACCCTTCAGCAGGTTTTCATAGGCAGTTAATTCACAAGAGGAGATTGCCCATTCTTCTCCAGCAGAGCAACTGGTGTCCTCAAACCATGTGCCTTCGGGATTGCAGTGCACCTTTTTGCCACTAGGCCACCAGAGCCCCCCAATAATAGAACAGATATCTCATAATATAGGGAGCACTGGTGGCCTACTGGCAAGAAGCTGCACTGCAATTCTGAAGACACGTGGTTCAAATCCACCGGCTGCTCCACAGAAGAAGGATGGGTAATCTCCTCCCATGTAATTAACTGGCTCTGAAAACCGGCTGGGGGGTCAGCTATGGATCAGTTCTGATTCGATGGTATGCAACAGCAATAACATCTCATAATATAAAGAAAAATTAATTAAAGTCTCATTAAAAGCCTAAATGTAAAAGCCAAAACTACCTACTAGATGGTATTAAGGTGGAAGAATCTGTCTTAGGAACTGTCCCTCAGTTGACAGCAAAGAAACACGGAGAATAGAAACTAGAGAGTGGAGACTGATCCTGCAGGGATCATAGTGGAAATTTGAGATGGGAGAGCCACTTGAGTGGGTCTTCAGGTTCCTAAGTTTCTGCCTATGATAGAGGTAAAGGACAGATGAAAACAAAGACTTGAAGTGATTCCTGTGTAAATAAACTACCACATGTTGGGTTACTCTGAAGCTATTGTTCCATCCTGTTGTCAGATAGTATGGATTGCCTGCTATTCAAGTGGCCAGTGATAATGGTCTAGAGTGTGCTTTGAAGCCAAGTACTTATCTACTTTCACCCTGAAACAGACTGGGTGAGCAAACTTAGTTGTTGTTGTTAGATGCCATCTAGATGACTACAGTAGTGACCCAATGAACAACAGGTCAGAATATTGCCCTATTAGGAGCCATTGTCACAATCATCAATAGGCTCCATGCATAGTCTATAGGTCAGTCTTTATATTTTTCCCCCTTCAAAGTCTATCTCCTTTATTAAATATATTCTTATCTATTACAACCTTCTCCTTGTTTGAGGGTACCATTCTATCTTTTCATGATCTTTTTTAAAATGATTATTAATTTCAATGAACATTTACAGAGATTTTGGATTTCCATTCATTCATTGTTTCACTTTTCTCACCGCCCAGTTTGCTCTTCTATTTGAAAAGTAAAAGAAAAATTCCTTCATTGGTATACAACCCCCCCACCCTCCACCCCGAATATACTCCACTCTGCAACCTTCATTCCGGACTCTTATGATAATCATAATGCCCTAAAATATATTACTTTTAAACTGTTCTCTCCTTCATCCATTTCAATGCCGTATACATAATTCATCTAGTTTTTCTCATTCTTACCCCACCCCTGATGTCAGTCCCATTCTACGGCAGTGGCACTATGCAGTGTTTGTCCTTTTGTGACTAAGATATTTCACTCAGCATAATGTCCTCGAGGGTCACCCATTTTGAATAATATTGTGTGAGTTACTATTCCATTATGTGAATATACCACAGCTTCCCTATCCATTCATTTGGTGATGGGCACTTATGTTGTTTCCAACTCCTTGCTATTGTGAACAAAGCCAGTCCTTTTAGCTGAGGAAATTCCTCTCTCTCTCTGACTAGATACTTTCCCAACATGCTGTCTTCTTCCAAGGACTAGCCCTTCCAGACAACTTGCCTCAAGTATGTGAGACGAGCTTTTATTATCCTTGCCTCTAAGGAATAACTTGTTTGCCTTTCCCCTAAGACTTGTTTGTTCTTTTGATAGTCCATGGGACATTCAATACTTTTCTCCAACACCTTATTCAAAGACATCAATTCTTCATCTTACTTTCAGATGTTTATGAAGCAAATGGAAAGAACATGGCAGAACAAACTAGGACTTTCAAAAAGCCTGAGTAAATCTGAAGAGTGGATGATTTAATTTAGCCATTTAATGATGATAAATCTCATAGACTTGGTAAGACCAGTACAAGACTGATCATTAATCTAGAAAAGGAACTGTCTCTATGATTTGATGATTTGACCTAAGTTTACAGTGTACTTAATCTTACAGTGTCTTTGGTGTGTACTTTTTTAAGTTATACCAACAATAGTACCAATAGAAAAGTCTTTAGACTACAGCACTTTTATCTGTTTACTGAAAAGAAGGGCTACTTTTTAAATTTATACCAAAGAATGAGCCTATAGATTTAATTTTTTAAAAAGGATTGTTATATTACCTAATGATATGTGGGAATACTGCAAAAATGGTTCAGGCTAATATAGCTTCGGATATAAAATATGACTGATAGTCTATTCAGTGTATCAGAATAATAATAAAAACATTGAAGGTTCCTTATTGCATAATCTACTCAGGTCTGCAAAATGAAGCAGTCCCTTTTTACTATGAATAACAATAAAGATGTTTTTATTCATAATATATTTTATATCTTTGCATTGAATGAGAGAAATAAAATGGTTTGTTAAAGTAATAAAATCAGTATAACCACTTTGTTATGCCAGTATTAGTATGTGCATTACTATAGTGCAGTATTGAAAATTTTTTGATACATATGAGAGGGTGTTACTATTTATATAAAATGCAAATAGTAACTAGTGATTTTCTTCTCACTTATATGTGTAAGTATCCAGTGTTTTGTTTGATTTTGAAATAAAATTTTTATTTTTTACTGATTCCCTTACAAAGTTAATTTTCGTTGTTTTTCACACCTGATCTTTCCCATTCCCTTTACTCACCCCTTCCTCCATTTATCAAATCATGTGACCCAATGATTAACCACCCCCACCACAGCCCAGTTCACCCCCGCCCATACTTACCCTTCTGCTCCACTCCTCCCCTACTTGGATCTTCATACATATTCTACAATAATGGCCTTATACAGTATTTGTCCTCATGGGACTGAGTTGGTTCACTTAGTATAATGCTCTCCAGTCCCAAATTCGGTAGTATTTTACAACGTCATTGTTCCTGTGTGCTCGATAGTATTCCATAATGTGAATGTACCATAATTTCTCAATATATTTGATTGTGATTGGATATTTGTTCTGTTTCCATGTTCTTGCACTGGTGAATAACTCTACTATAAACATTGATGTACAAGTCTTCATTTGTGCTTCAGTTCTCATTCTCTCAGGGTGTATTCCAAGCAGTGGAATAGCTGAATCACCAATGTTTTAATATTCTTTATAAAAATTACATGTGCTTCATACTGAGCTACACTTACGGCATTTGTGTGTAAACATGATAATGTTGTTGTTGAGTGCCATTGCGTCGTAAGTGATTCATAGTGACCCTATGAAGAAAGTCCTTGACACTTGTGTGCATGACTTTACACACTTAAAATGTATAAAGAAAGAATATTTTTAAAGTATAAAACAAAATAAAGAAAATATAAAATATCTTCAACAGAGAACTGCCAGAAGAGCAGTCTTGGTTTAGAAGGGGTCGTGGTATTAGGGATATTATAGCTAATGTTAGATGGATCTTGGCTGAAAGCAGAGAGTACCAAAGGAATGTCTATCTTTGTTTCATTGACTATGCAAAGGCATTTGACTGTGTGAATCATAACAAACTGTGGCTGACTCTGAGAAGAATGGGAATCCCAGAACATTTAATCGTGCTAATGTGAAACCTATACTTGGACCAAGAGGCAGTAGGCAGAACAGAGCAGGGCAACACTGCATGGTTCAAAATTGGGGAGGGTGTACACCAGTGATGTGTCCTATCTCCATATCCTCTCAATCTATATGCAGAACGCATCATCTGAGAGGCTGGGCTTTATGAGGATGAATGTGACATCAGGATGGACAGAAGACTCATCAACAAGTTGTGTTATGCAGATGACACAACCCTGCTTGCTTGAGGAGGACCTGAAGTGTTTGTTTCAGAAAGTCAAGTACTGTAGCCTTCAATATGAATTGAAACTCTACATCAAGAAAACAAAGATTCTCACTACTGGTCCGATTGGCAGCACCATGATAAATGGTGAGAGATTGGGGTTGTTAACAGCTTTAGTTTGCTTGGCTCCACAATCAGCACTCATGGCACAAGCAGCCAGGAAATCAAAAGATGAATTACATTGAGAAAGTCTGCTGTTAGGGACCTCTCCAGAGTACTGAAGAACAACAATGTCAGCCTGGAGACTAAGGTGCGCCTGATGCAGGTCATAGTTTTCATAATTACTTGCTATTCAACAGAGAGCTGGACAATGACTAGGGATGATAGAAGGAGAATTGATGCCTTTGTGCTGTGGTGCTGGATAAGAGTATTGAATGGACTGCCGGAGAACCAAAAAGAAATTTTTGTTCTAAAGATGGTGAAACCAGTCTGCTCCATGGAGGCAAGGATTCTGAAGCTTCCTTTGATATAGATTAGGCGTGTTGCAAGGAGGGTCCAGTCCTTGGAGAGGGACATCATGCTTGGAAGGGTGAAGGGACAGTCCAAGAGAGGAAGACTTTCGATGAGATGGATTAATTCGGTGACTTGGTGTAATCAGGGTAGGTGTGTTGGAGACAGTGAGGCTGGCACAGCAGAGAGCAAGGTTGAGAGCTGTTATACGTAGTGTCGCTATGAGTCACAAGCAACTCAATGGCACATAACAACAATAACAACACCAGGAAAAATCTTAATGACCATTGAAAAGAATTTCTTTAAGCAAGACAAAAAAGGTCTTTTTTTTTTAATCTTTGTTTTTTAAAAAATAATTTTAATGAGCATTTATAGAGATTTTGCATTTCCGTTCATTCATTGCTGCACTTCTCTCCCTGCCCAGCCCTCCCCCCC
>NW_006399917.1:1031416-1034502 GCF_000299155.1 Elephantulus edwardii
AAAATCTCTGTAAATGTTCATTGAAATTAATGATAATAAGAAAAAAAGAATCAATGAACTCTAGGAAGAACCTAAGTAATTTTAAAAACATAGCCAGAAGAAGACTAACACCTGGTTAAAAAGATATTTTCATATATACACATATTCACATAAATCAGGGGAGAAAAACATTTCATAAAAAATAGACAATTACCTGAACCATTGTTTTACAAAAAGTGATATTAAAATGCCTGATAACATATGGAAAAAAAAGCACTGAATTTCATTAATCATCAAGGAATTACCAGTTAAATGAATTAAAACTACAATTAATTTAGGGATTGTAACCACTGTCATGAAACATAATGAATATGAATTATTGAATGGAAAATCAATTTGCTTTGTAAACTTTCATTCACTCAAATAACAATAAAAAGTTAATTGAGGAAGGTGAGACTCTGTGCTGAGAGCGAGCACTGTCCATTGCTTGTGGGGAGATGAGACTGAGACATCCTTGGGATTATAGGTTCCCCCCTTCTGGAGACCCTTGCCTCCGTGGCTGCAGAGCTATCCCAGGGGACAAACAGAACAAGAGACTTTAGTATACAGAACTTCATACAGAGGAAAAAAATTTCTTAGCTCCCTGTGAGAGAGGGCTAACTTGAGAACCTCTGCATACAGGCTGCCTGAGCTAACTGTCTTGATCTGCCACACCAGAGACAAAGACAGTAAGCTGCAGGAGAAAAGGTGAGGCTCTGTGTTGAGGGCAAACATTCTCCATTGCTTGTTGGTAGCCGTGATCTCTAATCTCTCACCACTCCAGAGATAAAAGAAGACTCCAGGAGGAAAAGGTGCATGAGAAACTGCTTGAGTAGAGCACCTAGCTAACATCAGTCAGCCACTTCATACATAAAGGAGTCCTATAGAGTTGGTGTCAGGAGACTACATCAAGATGAGATTTCGACAGTGCTGCAATGCAGAACAGACAGAACCTCAAGGTTTTTAGGAAAAGAAAATTTTCCTAGAAAGGACTTACAGTAGATTGTGTAGCTTACCCCACAGACTGAATATTTAACTTGGCAACTAATTAGTAACATCATAAAGACAAGAACCACCAATAACTTTCACAGGCACAATAGAAACGACTAACACTTATCAAGAAAAACTTCTCATGTCAAGAAAGCAACAGGCAGCTACAAACACTCTGATAAAACAAATTGTGCCTTCTCACCAAACCAAACAAAACAAAACAACAAAAAAAAAAACAGAGAATACCATTGGGAGGCTTATACTTATCTGGAGCTTAGGCAACCCTAGCCAGAGGCCCTCCCTTCCTCCCCATATTCCGCAACAGGATGCACGGAAAGGAAATAAAAGAATATTATTACAATGTGGGAATTGTAATCAATGTCACAAAAAATGTTATGTGTGAATGACTGAGTAGAAAACCAATTGTCTGTATAAACTTTCTTTTAAATAACAATGAAAACATAATAAGAAATAGATATTCTTATTTTAAAAAAACAGTCATAATAGAGAGTAGAATAGTAACAATAGAGTAGTAATAGAATAGGAATAGGAATAAGAATAGGAATAGTAGTACTAATAGAATAGTAGTAATAGAGAGAGAATAGTTGGAAGCTGTGCAGAAACAAACTAACAGTCTTGCTTCAGTACTTGTAGATCATAAGTCATTGGGCCATAGGCAAGCCATTTGGCCTTTCAAAGATCCTGGTTTTGCATTGGTAGCATGCACATATGACAGTATCCTAGCCCAGTTGTGTAGGACATTATAGGTAATGTGCATAAATATCTACAATGCCTGTTTTACAAAGATGTCCAACAGATGTTACTGTTCTCTGCTGCTGATTGGTGGAAATAGGGTTTGTCTCTGATTATATTTCCAATTGATCGTGTAGTTAAGGCCTAGTTTTGCTGCTTAGCTCTTAGTCTCTCTCTCTCTCTCTCTCTCTGTGTTGTGTGTTAGAGAGAGAACATGAATGCTTGCAAATATGTGTGGAGGAGAGACTGAGGGATAACCTTAGTCTTCTTATTTTAAAAAATGGGTATTTCATTTTCTTTATTTTGTTCTGCAAGAAAATAATTTGTACAGTTAAAAAAAAAAACAGCAAAAAACCAGAGAATAGAGACCTCATGAATACACCAGAGTCAAGAAGGCAGATGACATAGGTTGATATGGAAACATCCCAACAGCTACAAATGAAAGTACAAATGCTGGAGGCAACAATGGATGTCACAAATAAAAGGAATAATCTGGAGGTAGAGAACCAGAAAAAAATTAATGAATAGCCATTTGAACAGCTATGGAAGAAGGTGCAAATGATGGAAGAAACAATGGACACCACTAAGAAAGCAAACACTCCAGAGACACTGAGCCAGAAGAAACATATTGATGAGGAGGAACTTGCATAAATAAGGGGGTAAAAAAAAGGAAGAATTGAAGCTATAGATAAAGAGGTAGAAGAACTTAAAAAATCATCACAAGATAGAGAGGGTACAGCCAACAAAGAACTAGAAATAACATAAAGGCATAAAAATGCAATCCAAAACATTAAGACTGAAAGGGCAGAAGTGTCCAACACACTTGAAGGACAAAAAAGTAGAAAAGAAGAGAAAGAGCAGAGAGTCAGTGAGCAGGAAGATAAGAACTCAATGGAAACATGCCGGAAGAAAAATCAGAGATAAGACAAAGAAAATGAGTAAAACATTAGAATCATGTGGGATGACACCCAAAGGAGTAACATACATATCATTGGAATTAAATCGCTGAGAAAATTTTCAAAGAGATTCTAGATGAAAAGTTTCTAGGTAGTAGGAAGGATGAGGAAATCCCCATTCAGGTAGCTTGGTGAACACCAAATAGACAGTTCTCTTGGCCGTACATGGGATGTTCAGAGGTCTTCTCCAACATCACAGCTCAAAGGCATCAATTCTTCTATCATTCTTATTGTCTTGTTCATAGTTGTATAGCAAGTGGTTGGAAAGACTATGGCTTGAATCAGACACACCTTAGCCCTCAAACTAAACTTTTTTGTATTATTTTTTAAAATTTTATGCTGGTTTATTTACAAAGTTTGAATACATTT
>NW_006399917.1:1034917-1035396 GCF_000299155.1 Elephantulus edwardii
TCATTCATTGTTGCACTATTCTCTCTACCCTCCTCCCAGTTTGTTCTTGTCCAAATCCCAAGCCATATTTTAAATGGCTTCATGTGCAAGGAGAAATTGTGACAATTAATGAGGCAGATTTAAGAATGACTAATGATTTTGAATTATGGTGTTGGCAAAGAAATTGAATATATTATGGATTGTTAAATAAATTCAGAATGCTCTTCAGACGTATAGATTGTGGGATGAAGAAACTGAGACAATCTCTAAAGAAGAGACAACATGATGAAAAATATTTTAAACTCATACTTGCTGAACTATATTGTGAAATAACTTCCTTTAGTCTCCATTTTACACAATTTCATTTATTATATTATATAAGAAAGGAGCCTTGGTGGAATTCCACAATTCATATCCTAATGATATGTGTAAAGTATGTTGTTGTTGTTGTTATATGCCGTCGAGTCGCTTGCGGCTCATAGCAACCCTATGTACAATAG
>NW_006399917.1:1036496-1051046 GCF_000299155.1 Elephantulus edwardii
TGGCAGTTCTCTGCTGATGTGCTGTTCCAGTCGTTTTTGGATAATCTTCAGTAGAATCTTGCTTGCATGTGAAATCAATGAGACTGTTCTATAGTTTCCACCTTTCTTTCGAATGGGAACAAATATGGATCTCTTCCAGTCAGTTGGCCAAGCGGTTGTTCTTCAGATTTCTTGGCACAACCTGGTGAGCACATCCAGGGCAGCATCTCTTAGCTGAAATATGTCAATTGGTATACCATCTATTCCGGGGGCCTTATTTTTTGCTATTTCCTTTAAAGCAGCCTGAACTTCTTCCTTCATCACCATAGGCTCTTGCTCATATGTTGCTTCATGAAATCCTTGTGTGTCTGCCAATTCCTTTTGATACAGTGACTCAGTATATTCTTTCCATCTTCTTTTAATACATCCTGGTAAAGTATAGG
Organism: Elephantulus edwardii; assembly: GCF_000299155.1. Lineage (NCBI taxonomy): Eukaryota > Metazoa > Chordata > Mammalia > Macroscelidea > Macroscelididae > Elephantulus > Elephantulus edwardii. Next base: position 1,036,919 of record NW_006399917.1, read on the forward strand.
AAAAGAAATTTCAACATGCTAGTTTCTAAGGAGCATTTTGGTTGTATTCTTTCCAGATGGATTTATTTCTTGTTATGTGTTGGATTGGTCGCCCAAAGGTTGGCAGTACAAACCCCACCAACTGCTCCTCAGGGGATAGATGAGCTAATCTCTTCCCATTAAAATTTTCAGTTCTTGATATGTGCCATCACATCAGAACCAACTCATAGCTGATTCTCCAGTGGATTATTGTCATTGTTTTTGATTACTGTCGAGGTGAGCATGACTCATAGCGACCTTGTGAACAAAAGACCTGAAGCTTTTCTAGAACTATGGTCATTTTTCAAAGTTCATAGATTTTCCAGAGGCATGTTGTTTAGAAAGTGTATGAGGCTGTATGTCACATGGGAGGTAATTACCTATCTTTCTCCCTTGGAGCAACTGGTGAATTTGAACCACTCATTTTGGGATTGTCAGTACAATTCCTTACTCTCTTAATGCTCCCTCATTAAGGTTTAGAGCCTTGAAAATCCAATGGGTATTCTCCATGAATTGAAATGGACTCTGTGATGGTGGGTTTGGATTTTTGGTTTTTATACTAGAGAAGAAATTTAGAAGAGATGAGATTAAATTATAGCAGCGTTTTCACGTATGTTGTCTAGATTCCAACTCATAACGGCCCCAGGTGTGAAGAACAGAGTTGCTTCAGAGGATTTTCAAGCTGTGCTGTCTTGGAAGAAAAGTGTGAGGCCAATATATTCTCAGGCCTGTCTGGGTGGATTCTAGTCACCAACCTTCTGGCTGGTAGCTGAGCACGTAGCCATTTGTGCCACTCAGGGATCCACACTTATGTTTACTCACTAGGATATATAGTAGTGTTATGATACCTAAAAACATGTTTTAATTAATATTTTCTGGAAAATGTCTAGAGATTCCCAGGTATTAGTGCTATATTTTTATTATAAACATCATTTACCTCCATCTAAAAGCTAATAATAATATTTCTGCAAGTTCATCAAGCCAGTTATGATATTCTAAAACATTAAGTTCTAGGAGTCTGACCTTATCTATCTTAAAGAAATTATAGCTTAAAATTCTTGTTTCTATTCTCTTTGTGGTAAGGGAACTGATTTAATCTGAATTAGATTCTTACTGTATCTTTTGAGGAAGATGTGAATTTATCAAGGTTCTTTTGTAGTGCTTCCATTAAAGCATTTGTCCACTTATTGAGAAGTTGGTGGTTTGAATTCACCAGTACTCCTGGGGAGAAAGACATAACAGTCTGCTTCTGAAAAGGTCTGTTACCTAGAAAATCCCATGGGACTTTTTCTACTCTCTCCTATTAAGTCACTGTTAGTCAGATGACATTGGGTGGCTCAGTTTATTGAGATTTCCTTTACACATGTCTTCTATAATCCCTGCATTTGTTTATAAGGTTGTGTGTATGTGTGTAACATACTTTTTCTATGTAAACCTTAATGATGTCTTACAATTCTATTTTAAACTGATGGTGAGAAAGATGACTTGTGATATTTCAAAGAAAGTTCAAGAATTCTTTTTATTACAAACATTGTTGTAAAGGAGGATTCTGGGTATTATTTATCACAGGTTATCAGATTCTCAAGGATCTTAAAAGCATAGTGTCTATGCTTTACATAACATCTATGCTAAAATTAATATCTACGTATGTAGATATTAAATGAATATTTTGTAACAAACAACTTACCTGCTGAATCTGAACTGATGCATAACTGACCTTTCAGAGGCTTTTTACAGGCTATAAATCACATGAGAGGAGTTTTCCCCCAAAAGCAATTTTCTTTCTCCCAAAATGCAACTAGTAGATTCAAATTGCCAGTCTTTGAGTTGACAAGACAATCCCCTTACTCACTAGGCCATCAGAACCCCTAGTATACCGTATAATAGTAATTCTTAACTAATGATGGTTTTCTTTGTTCTTCATGCTTCACATTCTTTGGATGAAACAAACAAACAAACAAATCTTGAAATTACTCTAACTTGCAGGATTTACAGGAAGAAAGATTACCCTAATGATAAATCTACTATCATTACAAAATGCTATTGGAATTCCTGTTGTTTTGTCTGTGTACACAATGAATATTTTAGGGAATTGCCTTCATTCAAGATTATCCATTGTTTTAGCTATCCAGTGCTGCTGTAAGAGAGATATCACTAGTGAATGAATGGCTTTAACATTCAGAAATTTATTCTCTTAATGCTTGCTGTTACGTGCTGTTTTTAGTTTACGTGCTGTTGAGTCTAGCCTGTGAACAATGGCTCTGAACCTTGCCCTATCCTGAGCCAACCTCACACACCTGGCCCCATTGCCATAGTCACTGTGCCAGTCTATCTCATCCCAGATTTTTCTCTTCTGTGTTGACCCTCTACCCTTTTAAGCATGATGTCTTTCTCCTAGGACTGGTCCCCCTGGGCATCATGCCCAAAGTATGTGAGATGGAAATAAAAAATCCTTGCTTCCAAGGAGCTCCTTACTATTTAAGAGTCTAGATGTCCAAATTCAGATTGCCAAGTCTAGGAGAAACTCTCTCTCTGCCAGTTTTGGAGGAATGTCCTTGCTTCCTTCAGCCTCTGTTGGTCAGGGTATTCAGTGAAAACTTTCATGTGTTTTGATCTTGCTTGGTGTCAAGGAGCTTCCCAGTATAAAAGGACATATTCCACTCCTGGTGGTTATTTGTCGATGGTGTTGGGCTTTCCCTATTATTAGCTAGTTTTCCTCCTTTTCAACTTTCAGGAGGTAAAAGATTATACAGGCCACACCCCAGGGAATGGTACAAAGGCTGGGACCATGGGGTGTTGCTTTCCACCCTTACTCCCTTAGAGTTATGTGGTTGATCACGTCAAGGTGGATCATTACATAGTTCTCACATTGTTACATAACACATGTCTTTGTGCATGGAGCACAGCCTAATCCATGACATAAGTGAAATTATGTGTATGTCTTTTTAATCAACTCATGTGTGTATGAAAGCTGGCCAGAGACTAAAGAAGATAGAATATCAGTTGACACCTTTGGACTAGCGTGTTGAAGAAGAAATGAATATTGCATATACCTTGGACAAAAAAGGAGAAAATCCATTTTGTTTTAAATATAGCTAGAATTTTATTTGAAATATAGCTAGAATGCATCTTAAAAGCAAGAATGATGAGATTTCTTCCAATACTACAGCCATTTTATCAGAAAGGACCAATCCTTGCAGAATATTATCACACTTGGTAAGTGAAAAGTTAGTATAACAAGGAAGACTTATAGCAAGATCGACTGACACAATGGCTGTGAAAAGAGACTCAATAAAAGCAAAAATTGTGAGGAGGTGGCTGGCACCATGTTTGGCTGTGGAGGGGGCAAGAAGGAGCCCCTGAAACAACCAAAGAACAGATGAAGGACATGGATGAGGAAGATGAGGCTTTGAAGCAGAAACAAAAAGAAGAACAGAAGAAACTCGAGCTAGAAGCAAAGGCCGCAGGCAAAAGTCCTCTGGCCACTGGTGGAAACAAGAATTCAGCAAAAAAATAAGCTGTTCTTTGTCACTGAGACAATGATAAACCTTACTTCTGGTCTGTTTAGAACATCTAGATTCTCTAACATCTATTGCCACCTGTAGCTAAAATGAAGTGTTGTCTTGGAGCCAGCTATACATTTGAGTATAAACTTTTGTAAAATAACGAAGAAAGAGAAACTGTATGATGGCCCATCTCTTCAGTTCTCACTAAGCCATTACAATTTTAGCTCTTCTGTCAAAGTAAACGCAATACAAAATCCTGTCAGAATCTGCTCTTCCTTCTTTATTATGTCCACAATTCTGTACCACCTGGAATTAAAATAACCCATCTGAAATAAAAAAAAAAAAACCAACCAAACACAACAAAGATTTTGCGGCAAGTACAAGACCAGACAGTGTGTGTGTGTGTGTGTGTGTGTGTGTGTTTTAAGACCAGACAGTGTTTTATTTTACAAGACAGAACAGATAAGATGACATTCAACACCATCACCAACACATATATGTAATCAAAGCTTATTCCAACACTTTGGAAGTGTGTAGAGATACACACTTTTGTTATCGTTAGATTTTCTTTGTCAAGTGTGAAATAGCTACTTCAGAACAAAACAAAATTTGCTAAGGTATCTAAGTGAAGATACCAATTTACTTGGGTGAAACACACATATTGTTGTGTACTGTTGAGTCAGAACCACTCCATAGCTCACCCTCCAGCAGGTTTTCAGAGGCAGTAAATCACATGAGAGATTTCCATCTTCCTGCTACAGAGCAACTGGTGGATTCAAACTGTGTACCTTTAGGTTGGCAGTGAAATTCCTTACCAGCCACTGTTGTTGATTTTGTGTACCGTTGAGTTGGAAATGACCCATAACGGACCTTCCAGTTAGTTTTCATATGCAGTTAATCACATAGGAGGAGAGATTGCCCATCCTTCTCCCACATTTACCAGCCAACAGATCTCCATATATAGATATAGTGAAGATATCAATCTACTTGGGTGAAACGTGCACTTGTATGGCAGAAAAAACCATAAGGCAAGTTTATATAAACTTGTTTTACTCAACCATAATCATATTAAGAAGATTAAGTAGATATTAACAAAAAATGAAGATAAATGACATAGTTAGTACCTAATTTCCTAAATTAGAATATGTGCACTTTAATGGTGATAGATTAGGACTTAATGATTGCTATTTTTATAAATAGATCACAAGGTCAACATCACTGGTCTGACTCTACAGTCAACACAAACACAGAAAAGGACATGCTGCCTGACAGTCTGTTTTCTATAAGGAAAATGTCCCAATCAACCCTGACAAAGCAGGACATGCTAATATTTATCTAGAGGGCAGAAAGTCACATTTGTTGCACAGTGCAAATTCAATTGATTTCTGCTGATTTTTTAAAGTCTTTGTGAAAGACAGTATAACTCCTGGCCCCTCAAAAGGATTTCAAAGTGATTCCACGAGTGATTTCTGTCACCCGGGTACATTGTTGTTGTTGTTGTTATGTGCTGTCAAGTCACTTGCGACTCATAGCGACCCTATGTATAACAGCCCTAAACTCTGCTCTGTCCTGTGCCAATCACACTGTCTCTTACACACTCATCCTGGTTGCCCCAGTCACCGAATCAATCCATCTCCCAGAGGGCCTTTCCCTCCCGCGCCTGCCCTCCAGCTTCCCAAGCATGATGTCCCTCTCCAAGGACCGATCCCTCCTTACAACATGATGAAAATATGTCAGACGAAGCCTCAGAATCCTTGTCTCCAAGGAGCAGCCCAGTTTAACCCTCTCGAGGATGAATCTGTTTGTTTTCTTAGCAGTCCATGGCACCCTCAGCACTCTTCTCCAACACCAAAGCCCAAAAGCATCAATTCTCCTTCTATCCTCCCTAGTCATTGTCCAGCTCTCTGACGCATAACAAGTGATTTCAAAGGCCTGTACTAGATGCACCTTAGTCTCCAGAGACACACCGTTGCTCTTCAGTACTTTAGAGAGGTATCTTTTAATTTCCTGGCTGCTGATGCCAAGAGTGTTGATTGTGGAGCCAAGCAGACTAAAGCTGTGAACAGTCTCAATCTTTTCACCATCCATCCTAATGCTGCCAATTGGTCCAGTGGTGAGAATCTTTGTCTTCTTGACATTGAGCCTTAGTCCATATTGAAGGCTCCAGTTCCACCCGGGTATACTAGCTAAGACAAATTGCATCCACATTGAGGATTTATTTATCTTTTCAGTCAGTTTTCACTTATGCACTACTTAGTCTTTAGACTCAAATTGAAATCTTGCACTTTCTAACTAAATTGTAGTTTTAGTCATTTCAGGAGAGCAATGATTTAGCTCTCTCTATATTTGATGTGACTCATAGCTGAATCTCCAGCAGGTTTTTAGAGGCAGTTAATCACCTGGGAGGAAATTGCCTATGTTTCTCCCATTGAGCAGCTGGTAGATTTGAACTGTGTGCCTCAAATCCTTACCACTAACAGTATGGAAGAAATTGTTGCACCAGGGATATCACTGCTGATGGATCTTGTCAGAGCAGAGAATATCAGAAGAATGTCTATCTGTGTTTTATTCACTGTGCAAAGACATTTGACTTGTATAAATCATAACAAGTTATGGCTAACATTGAAAGAAAGGGAGTTTTGGAATACTCAATTTTGCTAGTGCAAAACCTATACCTAGACCAAGAAGTTATTGTCTGAATAGAACAAGGAAACACTGCATGGTTTAAAATTAGTAAAGGTGTAAATCAGGGTTGTATCCTTTCTCCACACCTATTCAATCTGTATGCTGAGGAAATCTTTCAAATAGGCAGACTCTCTAAAGAATGTAGAATCAGGATTGGAGGAAGACCCATCAACAACTTGTGCTATGCAGATGGCACAACATTGCTTGCTGAAAGTGACAAGAACTTGAACTTAAAGAAGATCAAAGACTACAGCCTTCAATATGGACTGCATCACTACATCAAGAAAACTTACCACTGGGCCAACAGGTAACGCCATGCAAAATGAAGAAAAGATTGAAATTGTCAACAACTGCATCTTACTTAGATCCACAATCAACATCGTTGGTACCAGTAATCAAGAAATAAGAAAATGTATTGCATTAGGAAAACAAATCTGCGGTCAAAGATCTCTCCAAAGTACTAAGCAGTATTGATGTCAGGATGCCAATTTAAAGACTATAGTGCACCTGATTCAGGCCATGGTCTTTTTAAATCACTAGCTATCTGTCTGAGAGCTAAACAATGAACAGGGATGACGGAAGAGTAATTGATACCTTTGAGCTGTGGTATTGTAGAAGAGTACTGAATATTCCATGGACTGACAAAATAATAAACAGATATATCTTGGAGAAGATGCAGCCAGAGTGCTCCTTACAAGCAAAGATGGTGACGCTTGATCTTACATGCTTTGGGCATGATGTTAAGAGGAGACATCCATTGTTCTCAATGGGGAGAGATTAAAAGCATTCTGCTTGAGAACAGGAAGTAGGCAAGGATGCCCACTATTACCTCTCCTATTCAATATGGTAGTAGAAGTCTTAGTGATAGCAATAAGGCAAGAGAAGGAAATAAGAGGTATCAAAATTGGCAAAGAGAAGGTAAAATTATCACTATATGCAGATGATATGATAGTATTACTTAGAAAACCCTAAAGACTGAGCAAGAAAACTACTGGACATAGTTGACCAATTCAGCAAAGTGGCAGGATATAAGATGAACATACAAAAATCAATTGGATATCTCTACAGTGACAAAGATAATACAGAACTGGAGCTAAGAAAAACTATATCTTCACAATAGCTAATCACAAGATTAAATACTTGGGAGTAAATCTAACCAGAAGCATAAAGAATCTATTCAAAGAAAATTAGAAAACATTACTACAGGAATGTAGGAAAGAGACCTGATGAAGTGGAAGAAAATCCCTTGCTCCATATTTTGAAAATGACAATACTACCAAAGACAATTTACACTTTCAATGCAATTCCAATACAAATACCAATTTCATTCTTCAATGAGATGGAAAAGGCAATCTCCAATTTCATTTGGAATGGAAAGAGGTCCCAAATAAGCAAAGCACTCCTTAAAAAGAGAAACAAGTAGGAGGCATCTCGCTTCCTGATTTCAAATACCAAGTGGAACTAGTCCTTGGAGAAGGACATCATGCTTGCAAGAGTGGAGGGTCAGTGCAAAATAAGAAGACCTTGACTGAGATTAATTGACCCAGTGACTTAGCAATGGGGGCAGATGTGTCAGAGACAGTGAAATTGGCTCAAGATAGAGCAGGATTGAGAGCTATTGTTCATAGGGTTGTTATGAGTCTAGTCATCACAATGACACATAACAACAATAACATGTATCACTATGAAATGGAACCATCTTTCTGGCATCTTACCACGGCAATTTTTATTAGTAGGCTATTCTTTGGGAAGGACATCATACTTGAAAAGGTGAGAGTCAGTGGAAGAGAGGAAGACCCTCAGTGAGATGGATTGACACAGTGGTTGCAGCAATGGGCTGCAGTATGTCAGAGATAATGAGGATGGCACAGGATAGGACAGGGTTCTGATTGGCTCTTCATAGGATCACTATGAGTCATATTTGACTCAAAACCACCTAACAAGAACAGCATGTTGTTGTTGTTGTTGTTATGTACTGTCAAGCTGTTTGTGACCTATAGCAACCCTATGTACAGCAGCTCTGAAACCCGCCCTGTCCTGAGCCACTCTCACTAATTCTGACACACCAACTCCCACTGCTTAAGTCACTGTATCAATCCATCTCATTTAGGATCTCCCTCTCCTGCTGTCCCTCCACCCTTCTGAGCATGCTGTCCTTCTCCAAAGATCAGTCCCTCCTGGCCAGATGTCCAAAGTACAGGAGACAGAGCTTCAAAACCCTAGCCTCCAAGGAAAACTTGTTTTCACTCTCTCCAAGCGAGACCTATTTGTTTTCTTGGTGGTCCATAATATATTCAAGACTCTTCTCCAGCACCACAACCCAAAGCCATCAATTCTTCTCTTGTTATCCTTAGTCATTGTCCTGTTCTCTGATGCATAGCAAGTAATTGTGAAGACAATGGCCTGGATTTAGGTGCACCTTATGCTTTTCAGTACACTGGAGAGGCCCCTGACAGCAGATTTTCCCAATGCAATTTTTCTTTTGATTTCCTGACTGCTGGTGCCAAGAGTGTTGATTGTGGAGCTGAGCAAGCTGTAATTGTTAACAACCTTAATCTCTTCTCCTTTTATCATTATGCTGCTAACTGGCCAAGTGGGGAGAATCTTTGTCTTCTTGATGTTGAACTTAAATCCTTATTGAAGTCCTTTTCCAGCTTCAATCCTTCTTGAAGTCCTTTTTCTTTTGCAGCAAGTGCTGCAGATCCTCCTCACTTTCAACAGTATACTGAGATGTAATTAATATTAAAGACTGCACTTTTTGCATTTCATCAGTGAGTGTGTTTTCGTTATACAATGCTAGCATAACAGAGATAGGGGAGCTGTTTGACATAGTTTATGGGGACTTGTGCTGCTAACTCAGGTTGTACTCTTTGGTGCTTTGAATCCATCAGTGGTTCTATGGGAAGAAAAAGGGAAATGTCCTACACTGTGGGACACTCAATGGGGGCTCAGCTATGAGCTGAGTCCAACTCCAGAAAAACAAGTTTGAGTTAGAACAGAGATACCACAAGTATGGCTCTACCAAATAGAAATGTATTGTCTTACAATTAGGTAGAGCAGAAGTCCAAACTCAGGTTGCCTGCTCTAGGAAAAGGTCCAGTGTTCTTAGAGATGTCTCTGGGTCTTGGCACTCCTCAGTATCAAGGAGCTTCCTGGGGCAGAGATCTCAGTCAATGGGACTTACTCTACTTCTGCCCATTATTTCTTGGTGGTTCAGAGGTATCCCCAGTCTCAGCTTGCAGCTTGATTTCCTCCCTTTTTTAACTCTTTTGAGGGAAAAGATAATATATGGACCACACCTCAGTGAAACTCCTTTTAATTTGCAGTAGGACTGCAATGGGATTAATCAGTGTACCATTTTACTCTTAATCCTTTTACAACTCTTTGATATATCAAAACATAGGGATCATGACATAACTTCCACATTACCCCTTTGTTGTTGTGTATGGTTGAGTTGGAACCAACGCATAGCTGGCCCTAAAGTGGGTTTTTAAAGGCAGTAAATTGCACTGGAGAGAATCGCTCATTCTTCATTGTTCTCCAGTAATACTTCAATGTGGATTTGAGCTCAACATCAAGAAAACAAATATTCTCACCACTGAGCCAACTGGAAGCACTATGATAGAAAGTGAAGAGACTGAGATTGTTAACAGCTTCAGTTTGCTTGGTTCCACCATCAACACTCTTGGTACCAGCAGCCAGGATATTAAAAGGACAAATTGCATTGGGAAAATCTGCTGTCAAGGACTTTTCCAGAGTACTGGAGAGCAACAGTGTCAGTCTGGAGACTAAGGTGCTCCTGATACAGGCCATGATCTTCGCAATTATTTCGCAATTTTCAGAAAGCTAGTTAATGACTAGGGTTGATAGAAGGAGAATCGAAGCCTTTGAGCTGTGGTGCTGGAGATGAGTAAGTACCGAATATACCATGGATGGCCAGGAGAACAAACAGGTTGGTCTTAAAGATTCTGAAGCTCCGTCTGACATACTTTGGGCATGTTACAAGGAGAGATTCGTCCTTGGAGAGGAACATCATGCCTGGAAGGATGGAGGGACAGCGCAAGAGAGGAAGACTCTGGAAGAGATGGATTGACTCAGTGACTGGGTTAATCAGAGTAGATGTGTCAGAGGCAATGAGGTTGGCTCAGGATAGAGCAGGGTTTAGAGCTGTTGTACATAGGATCTCTGTGCATCACAAATGACTAAAGCACATAACAGCAACAACGTTTTGGTAGGACACAGTACAATCCATGACAAAGCATTTCAAGTCCTCTTCATTTTCAGCAAGCAATGTTGTGTTATCAGTGAGTTGTTAATGTTGCATCCTGATGCCATGTTTTCTGTCATACAATCCCATTTCTCATATTAGTTGCTTAGAATGCAGATTGATTTAGTATGATGAAAGACTACCTCTGATGGACATAGTTAAGATCTATTGTCATTTGCTTCTTGTAGAAAGGTCAACTAATAATAGAAGTGAGAGAAAGTTTGGGATTGGTTTGTTGTTTTTGTTTTTGTTTTTTTAAATGCAAAGGAGGCCTGGTTGGTGAAAGACGGAGGTAGGCCACACAAAAGAAATAAAGAGAAAAAGAAAAAGGATAAAGGTAACACCCCCATAAAGTTGGTTGTGGAGGTTGGGGTTTTTAAAATTTTAATTTTTTAAGTGCAAGCTTACAAATTGGACCAATTTAAGAAGAAAGAAGAGATTGAGGTTGTTAACAGTTACAGCTTGCTCGGATCCACAATCAACACTCTTAACACCAGCAGTCAGGAAATAAAAAAATGAATTGCATTGGGAAAATCTGCTGTCAGGGATCTCTCCAGAGTGCTGACAAGCAATGATATCAGTCTGGAGATTAAGGTGTGCCTAATCCAGGTCATGGCCTTCACAATTACTTGTTATGCTTCAGAGAGCTGGACAATTCTAAGGATGACAGAAGAAGAATTGATGTTTTTGAGTTGTGGTGCTGGAGAAGAATCTTGAACTGCCATGGACTGCCAAGAAAACAAATAGGTTTATCTTGGAGTTTCTCTTTGGAGGCTAAGATTTTGAAGCTTTGTCTCACGTACCTTGGGCACATGGTCAGGAGGGACCAATCCTTAGAGAAGGAAATCATGCTCGGGAGGGTGGAGGGACAGTGCAGGAGAGGAAGACCCCTGATGAGATGGATTGATACAGTAACTGGGGCAATGGGTGTTGGTGTGTTGGAGTCAGTGAGACTGGCTCAGGACAGGGAAGGTTTCAGAGCTATTGTACACAGGGTTGCTATGGGTCTCAGGCGACTCGACGGCACATAACAACAACAACAACAACAACAACTAGCTTACAAATAATATTGGATTTTAATTCAATCAAAGACATAGACATTTAATTCATTCATAGACATTTTATTTCATAACATTAATAATAATGAATTTATTGCAATGTCTAATCAAATCCTGATACAATAGACAATAAATCTATTGCATTTGCCTTTATTTATCTATTTATTAATTTCCATTCCCTCTCTCCTTCCCTTCTATTTCCTCTTAACTGTCCAAGATTGATTCTGTGTATGAACCTTCCCTTAGCTTTTTATATTAGTGAATTTATGCCATTAACTGTCCCTTTGTGACTGATTTATGTTACTCAGCATAATTTATTGTAGATTTATTAATGTTGTGCAGTATTTTATGATAGGTTGATTGGTCTTTTGAGCTGAGTGAATTTCAACTTGTTAGTTGCCAATGAGTTGTTTCTGATTCACGATAGATAACTCAGATGTGTAAAGTACCAATGTTCCATAAGTATTTCTTTTTTAAAAGAATTGTATGGCCTTTAAAAAAAATTTTATTTTTTTTTTTTTGGCGTGTACCATCAAATTGGATCTGACTGGTACAGGAGGAGACTTCCCCTCCTTCTCCAGCAGAGCATCTGGTGGATTCGAACCGCGTACCTCTGGGATTACAGTGCAGCTTCTTGCCACTAGGCCACCAGAGCTCCCTAAGAATTATATTGCCTTTAAGGGGAAAGTTTATAAAGTAAATTCTATTTCTATTCAATAATTCTTGCCTAAAATATTCTATGGCATTGGTTTCAATCCTTGCAATCTTCACCATTTCCGCTTTACCTTCCCCATTCCCAGCTGTTCTTCTCATCTTTATCTTTGTCTAAATGTTAACTCTTTGGTCTTGTGTACTTGATTGCTTAAAGGATCCCATTCCTCATGGAAACTTTGTCTCCTCTACTTTGGGCAGGTTGTCAGAAGTCGCTGGAAAAAGACATCATACTGAGGAAAAGCATAGGGTCAGCAAATGAGAAGACCCTCCCCAAGATGGACTGAGAGTGAATAAAACAATAGGCTTGGACATAAAGGAGATTGTGACAGGCGCACAGGTTACGGCAAGGTTTCAATCCATTGTTCACAGGTTTGCTATAGGTTGTAGTCAACTTACTGGCACCTAACCTCATTTCTCTTGGGTATTATTTTTTTATTTTGCAGACCATTCTGTTATTTGGCTGGAAGGTGACTTCTAGGAGGGGCTTCAGCTATATTAGGGTTACAGTTTCTAGGGATTCTTTTAGTCTCTGTCAGTATATCTGGTCTTTTTAATGAATTTGAGTTTTTTCTACATTTTCCTCCTCTTCTAAGTGAGCCTGGTTGGGACTGTCAGCACTGGTGGCCATGCACCACGTAACTCTTCCGGTCTCAGGCTAGAAGAGACGTGATTTATGTAGGTTGTTCGTTAGTCTGTGACTTCATTTCTTCCTTGAGTCTTGGTGTTTTCCACTTCTTTGCTCCAGATGTAAAGCCATCAACTGTTATTTCTTAGACAGTCACATAGGGTTTTCAAGTGGTGACCGTTCACAGCAAATTAACCAAGTTTGTTCTGTCAGGTGTCTCTGAAGGGGTTTGAACTGCCAAACTTACAGCTAATCGCTTAATGATTTATGTCATCACTCAGTCATTACAAAATGTTGCTGCTGTGTACCGTCAAGTTGAAATTGACTCATAACTGACCCTCAAGCAGGTTTTCAGAAGCAGTTAATTGGATGAGAGGCATCCTTTTCTCATAGAGCAGCTGGTAGATTTGAACCACATGCCTTCAGGATTGTAGCACAGCTTCTTACCACTTGGCCACTTGGTCACTAAGTCGCTACAGTGACTTCATAATAGGCTTAAGAACCAGATGTAGAGTTATTTACATAGAAACACTAAGAGATTACTACTGCTCAAGGGTACCTCAGTACCACCAAGAAGGAAGACTAGGAGTGAACAGGATCCCCAGTGTCAGGAAGTTCCCTGACCCCGATATGTGGAGATTTCTAGGGAAATTTCTAGGGGATGCTGAAGGAAATAAGGACTTTCCTAGAGAAGTGACAGAATGAGAAGGACTTCCTGAGGTCTTGGCACCCTTAGTTTGGACGTCTAGCCAAAAATGTGAGAGAATAAATTTGTTTGCTAAAGCCAAAAAAAGAAAGAAAGAAAAACCTTTTTTCATTCCTGTTATAATGGTGTTCAAGTCATTTAAGCTTTCCTTGAATATGCTAAACTTTTTCTGTCAGGGCTTTATACTTCTACCCTTTGTTTGTGTTTTTGTGATTTGGGTGGAAATTTACAGAACAAATTGGTTTTCCATCCAATAAGCTCACACATATTTTATCACGTTGATGTCAATCTCCACACTGTAACAATACTCTACTTCTCTTTTGTGCATTATCATTTTCTTTGTTCTTCTTTCCTGTAATTTCTTGATTTCTGAGTTTTATCCCTGGATAAATGCAACCATTTTTTTTTATTAAATTTTATTAGTTTTAATGAACATTTACAGGGATTTTGGGTTTTCATTCCTTCATTGCTGCACCATTCTCTCTACCCTCCTCCCCAGTTTGTTCTTCTTCCCCCGCCATCCGAATGTATGTTTTAATTGTCCAATTG
>NW_006399917.1:1052256-1052971 GCF_000299155.1 Elephantulus edwardii
TATTGGAGAAGTTTTTGGATGTGCATAGGGATTTGAGTCTTAGAAGATCCCATTCATCTACGTTATCTTCTCCTGGTTGTAGGTAAATGCAACCATTTTGATCTCAGATAATTAATTGTTCTATGACTGCCTATCTTCCTGAAGTTATTGTTTAGCTATAGGCCTAGCTACTGAAGTTCTTCTTTACATACTATTTGGCTGAAGGTTGACCTTTGGGGAGTGAGTAAGTTCAGCTTCAGACTTGAACGATGTCCAAGGGACATTGCCTCAGAGGGGTTCAGTAGTCACTATTAGTCATAAAACCCATTTTTCCCGATTATCGTGCTTATTATTGATTATTTACTTATAAGACTGGATTTCTCAGTGTCGATTTTTTTAGGGTTTTTAAAATACAAAATATTTATTTTCTTTTTATTTCCCCCCTTATTCCCCCACATTTTTTTTCTCCTACTTGGTTCAGGATTTCCTGTTATGATCTTTTTCAAAGTGGCCAGCAGCAATGGGTAGGCAACATCCAGTTCTTCTCATATCTTATTATGCTGCTTTATATTCTTTATAATCCCCTTTATCTGAAAGTATTATCATTTCTTATTCTCTTTCCTTTAAAAAATAAAAGCTTAACAGAAGCTGTAATTTTTTTTAATTTAGTTTGTTTATTTTTCATTTCAATGAACATCTATATAGATTTTGGAATTCCATTCATTCATTGTTGCAC
>NW_006399917.1:1056066-1079005 GCF_000299155.1 Elephantulus edwardii
TAGGTCATATAGCCCTGGTCTGTCCACTTGCTGTACAGAGGTAACTCGTGGTTGCTTTGAAGCTGAACACTGTGACAATGATGTGTCAAATGTGATAATAGTTACTCATGGTGGACAGTGGTTGGTGGAGCTCCCTGGTTAAGACAAGCTTGGAAGCAGGAGAGGCATCCACTTCTGAAATAGCTTGACTCCGGAAACCCTATAATCCTGGAGAAAGAATGAAAGTTATACAAGTGTCAAGGTCTTTTGTTCATAGGATCACTATGAGATGCCTACAACTTGATGGTATTTAACAACAACAACATGTTCCTTTTATTCGGTTCTCTCCCTCATCTGTTTCGATGCTCTGTACATTATTTATTCCCTCTTTTCTTGGTTGCTCCTAAACCCCTGTATCAATTCTGTTCTATAACAATGGCATTATGCTGTATTTGTCTTTTTGTGATAGATATTTCACTCAGCATAATGTCCTCAATGGTCACCCATTTTGTATACTATTTCATGAGTTTTTTGTTTTTCAGTGCTGTATAATATTCCATTGTTTGAATATACCACAGCTTCTCTATCCATTCGTTTGTTGATGGGCATTTGGGTTGTTTCCAACTCTTTGCTATTGTGAACAAAGCCACAATAAACATGGAAGTGCATATATCTGCTTGGGTGGCAGTTCTGGTTTCTCTACTGTATATTCCCAGTAGTGGAATTGCTGGGTCAAATGGTATTTCTATTTCCAACCTTTTGAGAAAGCCCCATACTGCCTTTGGAGAGGTCCTTAACTGCAGATTTTTCCAGTACAATATCTCTTCTGATTTCCTGACTGCTGGTACCAAGGGTATTAATTGTGGATCCAAGCAAGATTAAGCTGTTAATAGTTTCAATCTCCTTTTTACCTATCATGACATTGCCTAACGGTCCAGTTGTAAGAATCTTGTTTTCTTGATATTGAGATGCAATCATACTGAAGGCTGTATTCCTTGAAATTCTGCAACAAGTGCTTCAAGTCCTCCTCACTTTCAGCAAACAAGGTCGTGTCACCTGAATAATTCAGGTTATTGATGAGACGCCCTACAATCCCGATGCCACACTCCTTCCTCATAGAGTCCAGCTTCTTAGATAAATTGCTCAGATACACACTGAATAGGTGTTTGTTGTTGTTGTTGTGTGCCGTCGAGTCGCTTGAGACCCATAGTGACCCTGTGTACAACAGCTCTAAACTCTGCTCTGTCCTGTGCCAATCTCATTGCCTCTGACACACTCATCCTGATTGCCCCAGTCACCGAATCAATCCACCTCCCAGAGGGTCATCCCCTCTTGCGCCTGCCCTCCACCCCCCAAGCATGATGTCCTTCTGCAAGGACCGGTCCCTCCTTACAACATGGCCAAAGTATGTCAAACAAAGTCTCAGAATCCTTTCCTCCAAGGAGCAGCCCGGTTTAACACTCTCCAGGATGAATCTGATTGTTTTCTTAGCAGTCCATGGTACCCTCAGGATTCTTCTCCAACACGAAAGCTCAAAAACATCAATTCTCCTTCTATCCTCCCTGGTCATTGTCCAGCTCTCTGACGCGTAACAAGTGATTTCAAAGGCCTGTACTAGATGCACCTTAGTCTCCAGAGACCCACTGTTGCTCTTGAGTACTTTAGAGAGGTCCCTAACAGCAGACTTTCCCATCGCAATATGTCTTTTAATTTCCTGGCTGCTGGTGCCAAGTGTTGATTGTGGAGCCAAGCACACTAAAGCTGTGAACAATCTCAATCTCTTCACCATCCATCCTGATGCTGCCAATTGGTCCAGTGGTGAGAATCTTTGTCTTCTTGACATTGAGCCTCAATCCATATTGCAGTCCTTGACCCTTAGCAGCAAGCGCTTCAGGTCCTCAGTTTCAGCAAGCAGGCTTGTGTCATCTGCATAACGCAGATTGTTGATAGATCTTCCACCAATCCTGATGCCACAATTCTCCTCATAGAGCCCAGCCTCCTGGATGATCTGTTCTGCATACAGGTTGAAAGTGGAGACAGGACACATCCCTGGTGTACGCCCTTCCTAATTTTGAACCATGCAGTGTTTCCTTCCTCTTTTCTGATGACTGCTTCTTGGTTCAAGTATAAGTTTCGCATTAGTATGATCAAGTGTTCTGGGATTCCCATTCTTCTCAGAGTCAGCCATAGTTTGTTATGGTCCACACAGTCAAACGCCTTTGCATAGTCAATGAAACACAGATAGACATTCCTCTGGTACTCCTAGCTTTCAACCAAGATCTACCTAACATTAGCTACAATATCCCTAGTACCACGGCCCCTTCTAAACTAGCTTGTACTTCTGGCAGTTCTCTGTTGATCTGCTGTTCCAGTCATTTTTGGATAATCTTCATCAGAATCTTGCTTGCATGTGAAATCAATGATATTGTTCTATAGTTTCCACACTCTGTTGGGTCACCTTTCTTTGGAATGGGAACAAATATAGATCTCTTCCAGTCAGTTGGCCAAGAGGTTGTTCTCCACATTTCTTGACACCACTTGGTGAGCACGTCCAGGGCAGCATCTTTTAGCTGAAATATGTCAATTGTACAACAGACACATGTAGAATGACAGAAAGGGCAACTGAGTATGGAAATACAAAGGAAGAGGAAGAGTTGTAAGCAGACACTAGTGATTGGAACATGAAATGTGAGATCCATGAATGTAGGAAAATTAAATATTGTTAAGGAGGAAATGGAACACATAAATATTAATATACTAGGCATTGGTGAGATGAGATGAACCAGGATGGGGCATTTTGAATCGGATGATCATATGATATACTACTCTGGAGATGAAAAGGTGAGGAAAAATGGGGTTGCTTTCATAGTTAGAAAAGCCATTTCTAGATCCATCCCGAAGTATAATATTGTGAGTGACAGGATAATATCCATATGCATGCAAGGAAGTCCAGTGAATACCACTATCATTCAGATATATGCATCAACAACCAGAGCCAAAGAAGAGGAAATAGAAGATTTCTACCAACTTTTACAGTCGGAGGTCGATCGAACATGCAATAAAGATGCATTGATAATAATGAGTGACTGGTATGCAAATGTTGGGAACAGAGAAGAAGTATCAGTAGTCAGAAAATATGGACTTGGAGACAGAAATGGAGCTGGAGATAGAATGATTATTAATATCATTAATATCACATGCAAGCAAGATTCTGCTGAAGATTATCCAAAAATGAGTGGAACAGCACGTCAACAGAGAACTGACAGAAGTGCAGTTTAGAAGAAGGTTTAGAGGAGGCTGTACTAGGTATATTATAGGCCTCTAGGTACTAGGGATATTATAGCTAATGTTAGATGGATCTTGGCTGAAAGCAGGGAGTACAGAGCAATGTCTGTGTTTCATTGACTATGCAAAGGCATTTGTGTGGATCACAAGCAGCTGAGGCTGACTCAGAAAAATGGGAATCCCAGAACACTTGATTGTGTTTATGTGAAACCTATAGTTGGACCAGGCAGCAGTTGTCAGAACAGAGCAAGGAAACACCGCATGTTTCAAAATCGGGAAGGGTGTACGCCAGGGATGTGTCCTATCTCCATACCTTTTCAATCTCTACGCAAAACAGATTATCTGGGAGGCTGTGCTCTATGAGGAGAAATGTGGCATCAGCATTGGAGGAAGACTCACCAACAAGCTGCGTTATGCAGATGACACAACCCTGCTTGCTGAAACTGAGGAGGACCTGAAGTGTTTGTTGCAGAAAGTCAAGGACTATAGCCTTCAATATAGATTGAAGGTCAACATCAAGAAAACAAAGTTTCTTACCACGGGGCCAACTGGCAGCAACATGGTAGATGGGGAAGAGACTGAGATTGTTAACAGCTTTTGTTTGCTTGGCTCCACAATCGACACTCTTGGTACCAGCAGCTAGGAAATTAAAAGATTAATTACATTAGGAAAGTCTACTGTTAGAGATCTCTCCAAAATACTGAAGATCATTAGTGTCAGTCTGGAGACTAAGATGTGCCTGATCCAGGCCATAGTCTTTGCAATTACTTGCTATGCATCAGAAAGATGGATAATGACTAGGGATGAGAGAAGGCGAATTGATGCCTTTGAGTTGTGGTGCTGGAAAAGAGTATTGAATATACCATGGACAACTAGGAGAAGGAACAAATCATCCTAGAGAAGGTGAGACTACTAGGCTGCTACTTGGAGGGAATGATTCTGAAATTTCGTCTGAACTACTTTGGACATGTTGCAAGGAGGGATCAGTCCTTGGAGAGGGATGTCATGTTTGGGAGGGTGGGGGGACAATGCAGGAAAGGAAGACCATCAATGAGATGGATTGAATAAGTGACTAGGGTAATGTGGGTAGGTGTGTCAGAGACAGTAAGATTGGCACAGGGTAGAGCAGGGTTTAGGGCTGTTGTACATAAGGTCACTAAGAATCACAGGTGATTCGACGGAACATAACAACAACAACAAAGTTCATCTTTGTAACTATCTTCTTTTACTTCATCTAGCCTTATGTATGAATTTGTTGCTGTTCATAGGTGCCATCAAATTGACTACAACTCATAGTGACCCTATGAACAACAGACCTGAACCTTGTCCTATCCTGTACTGACCTCATGGTCTCTGACATGCTCGAGGCAATTGCTACAGTCAGTGCATCTTGTTAAGAGTGTTCTTTTATTTCTTCATGATATCCTTTTACAAGGACTGGTCCCTCCTGGTAACATGCTTAAAATATGTGAGATGAAATTTTACCATCCTTGTCTCTAAGGAATATCCTGTTTGTACTTCCTATAGGATATATTTTTTTTTTCTCTTGTCAATCCATGGGATAATCTATGCTCTTAAACAACACCACTATTCAAAGCCATCAGTTCTTAAGTATTCCTTATTCATCGTCCATTTGCATGTTATTGTTGTTGGTATGTGCCTTTGAGTTGACCATACATGACTCACAGTGAACCCTATGGACAACGGCTCTGAACCTTGTCTTATGTTGTGCCATCCTCACAATCTCTGCCACACTGGAGCCTATTGCCGCAGTAACTACATCAATCCACTGTATTGACGGTCTTCCTTTTCTTCCCTGTCTGTCCACCCCAAGCATGATGCCCCTCTCCAAGGAATGACCTCTCTGGGCAACATACCCAAAATATGTGAGATGATACTCTATTGCCTTTGCCTCCAAGGAGAACTTTGGCTACACCTTCTCCAACACATACCTATTTGTTCTTTTGGCAGTGCATGGGCTATTCTCTAATCCAACACCACCTTCAAAGGCATCAATTTTTCTTCTGCCTTTTTTTTTCTTTTTAAAATATTATACTGGTTTACAACTTCCATCATTCTTATTAATTATCTAGCCCTCAGATGCTTAGCAAGTGAATGAAAAGATTATGGCCTGAATTAATTGCATCTTAGTCCTCAAAGTGACATCATTGCTCCTTGATAATCTGGTGAGTTCTTTGACTGTAGACTGTCACAGAACAATATGTATCTTGTTCTCCTGACTGCTGGTACCAAGTGTATTGATTACAGATCCAAGAAAGATGAAGTCGTTGGCAGTTTTAATCTTCCTTCCATCTATCAAGATATTGCCTATCAATCTAGTGGCAAGGATTTTTGTGTTTTTGAGGTTGAGTTGCAATTAATATTGAATGCTGTAGTGTTTATCTTCTGCAACAAACATTTCAGATCTTTCTCTCTTTTAGCATGGTTATGTCCTCTCTATAACAAAGGTTACTAATGAGTCTTCCTCCAATTTGAATGCCTCATTCTTATTCATAGAGTCCAGTTTCTCAAATAATTTGCTAAGTATCCTGATCAAATCAGTATGGAGAAAGGATACAACCCTGATGCACACCCTGATGTATATTCCAAGCAATTGAGTTCCTGGGTCATATGGAATTTTTATGTTCAGATTTTTGTTCCTTTATCTTCTTTTGGTGTTTCCTGGATCATTGATGATTTTGCCCATAACATCTCTACATATTGCAACTGTTGTTGTTGTTGTTGTTATGTGCCGTCGAGTCGTTTGCGACTCATAGCAACCCTATGCACAACAGCCCTAAATCCTGCTCTATCCTGCGCCAACCGCACCGCCACTGATACACCCATCCCGATTACCCCAGTCACCAAATCAATCCATCTCATAGAGGGTCTTCCCCTCCTGCGCCGTCCCTCCACCCTTCCAAGCATGATGTCCCTCTCCAAGGACCCGTCCCTCCTGGCAACATGTCCAAAGTATGTCAGACGAAGCCCCAGAATCCTTGCCTCCAAGGAGTAGCCTGGTTTAATCCTCTCCAAGATGAGTCTGTTTGTTTTCCTGGCAGTCCATGGTACATTCAGTACTCTTCTCCAGCACCACAGCTCAAAAGCATCCACTCTCCTTCTGCCCTCCCTAGTCATTGTCCAACTCTCTGATGCATAACAAGCGATTGCAAATACCATGGCCTGTATCAGGCGCACCTTAGTCTCCAGAGAGACACTGTTGCTCCTGAGTACTTTAGAGAGGTCCCTAACAGCAGACTTTCCGATCGCGATACGCTTTTTTATTTCCTGACTGCTGGTGCCAAGAGAGGTTATTCCTTGGAAAGAGACATCCATCATACTTGGAATCATGCAAGGAGAGGAAATCCTTCTAATGAGAAAGACTGATACAATATCTACAGCAATGGACTCAAAAGTGTTGGGGATGATAAGGATAGTATAGGACAGCAGAGGGCAAAGATCTTTTGTGCATAGGGTCACTATGTGTTATACTCAGCTAGATAGCATGGTAACAATAGTATCTTATTTAAATATTACTGTAACAATGTATCAGAGTTGTATCATTTCTACCTACGTATTTAACCTGTCTGAAGGGCTAATAATTTGAGATACTGGACAATTTGAGGAAGAATGTGGCATCAGGATCTGAGGAAGACTCATCAACCATCTGCATTATTCAGATGGTAGAACCTTGCTTGCAGATAATGAAGAAGACTTGAAGCACTTACTATGGCAGAACAAAGTCTATAGCTTCCAATTTTGATTATATCCTAACATTTTTCACCACTGGGCCAATAGACTTCATGATAGACGGAGAAAAAATGTTGTAGAGGATTTTGTTTTCTCAGATCTGTAATCAACATCCATGGAGACAACAGGCGAGAAACAAAAACAAAAGTGTGGCATTAGGACAATCTGCTGTCAAGGATCTCTTTAAAGTGTTAAAGAGCAAGGATATTAGTTTATGTACTCTGGCACACCTGATGCAAACCATCAGGTATTTTTATTTGTTTCCTGTCCATCTGAAAGTTGTACAATGAATAAGGAAGACCTAAGAAGAATTGTTGTCTCTGAATTGTGTTGGCAAAGAGTACTGACTATTCCATGGGCTGCCAAAGAGCAAATAAGTCTGTTTTGGAGTAAGTGCAACTAGGGTGTTTCTTAAAGGCAAGGATGGTGAACCCTTTCACATGATTTGAGCATGTTATCAGGGAGGGCTAGTCTTTGGTTAAAAAACAACAACATGGTGCTGGGAAAGGTTGAATATAAAAGTATGGTCCTTAAAAGGATGGATCGATGCAGTGATTCTAACAATAGAAAGGAGCATAATAGATGTCCTGAGGATGTAGTAGAATAGTGTAAGATTCAAGTCTGTTGTTCATACGGTCACTATGAGTCATAGTTGACTGGAGACACATAACAACACCACCTGCTTATGGCCAAGCCTAATAACCCTATAAAGTAGTAGTTGTTGTTATGTGCCATGGGGTCGGAACCCACTCATAGCTGACCCTCCAGCGGGTTTTCAAAGGTATTAAATAATAATAGCTTCATTTTGGAACCTGGGTGGCACAGTGGTTAAAACACTCAGCTGTTAACCAAAACATTGGCAGTTAGCATTCACCAGTCACTCCAGGGAAGAGAGGAGGGAGTTAGAGGGAGTTAGTGTCCTTAAAGATTTTTGTTGTTGTGTACCATTGAGTCAGACCTGACTCATAGCTAACTCACCAGTGGGTTTTCTGAGGCAATAAATCACACAGGCAGTAGACTGCCCATCTTTCTTCCACAGATGAGCTATTGGATTCTAACTGCATACCTTTGTCTTGGCAGCATATGCCCTTACCACGAAGCCACTGGAGCTCCCTTCCATAAAGATTATAGCCTTGGAAACCTTAGAGTCATTCTGCACAGTCATACAGAGTTACTGTGAGTCAGAATATATTCCAGGGCAGTAGACAAGTTAGTATCTTTATTTTCCATGAAGAAATTGAGGCCCATAAACACACCGAGTGTGGTGGTGCTGAAGACTAGCATATCAGCATCAGAGGGACTCATGCAAGGTGGGTCTGTTTATGAGTTACACCCACTTAGTAAATTGTGAAGTGGGAGTAATAATATAGCCAGCATCATTGTAGGGAGTAAATGAACCAAGATAGGATAGTCCATAGCTATATAATGAGCACACATTACAAATGTTTGAAAAACAAGATCTTGAGTCTCAGCTTTTCTTGAATTTCAGAAAGATTTGCTATCTTTCACTGTAACGGTAATATGCTAAAAATGTCTTATGCGGTGCATGACTAGATGAGGGTGGATGGGAAGCCCAAGACCGTGGTCTCCTCACTGTACTCTTTATGTTCTTGGTTTCTTTTATGATTGTATGTAAATATCTTATTCTATTACACAATCCTGTTGCTTATCTATTCATGTGAAATTTGTTTCCTCAATGGAATTTGGGATCATTGTTTTCTTGTTGTTATGTGCCATCTAGTAACTCATAGTAACCCTATGAACACCAGATCTGAACCCTGTCCTATCTTGCGGTATCCTCACACTTTCTGACACACAGAAGCTTATTGTTGTAGTTACCTTGTCAATAAAGCTGGTTGAGTCTTCCTCTTTTTTGCCAACCTTCCTTTTCAAGCATGATGTTCCTCTCCAAGGAATAGCTTTTCCTAGCAACACACCTAAAGCATCTATCATCTTTGTCTCCTAGGAGTTTATCATTTTTGCCTCCAGGGACCACTCTGGCTGCACTTTCTCCAAGACACTTTTTTTTTTCCAGTCCATTGTATCTTTAGGAGTATCTCAGCTCAAAGGCATCAATTCTTCTGTAACCATTATTTATTGTCCAACTTTCAGAAGCATAGCAAGTGATTGAAAAGATCAAGGCCTGAATCAGGTTCTCCTTAGTGCTCAAACTGACACCATTGCTCCTCAATAATTTAGAGTGGTCTCTAATTGCATACTTTCCCAGTGCAATATGTCTTCTGATCTCCTGCTTGCTGGTTCCAAGAGTGTTGATTGTGAATCCAAGCAAGATTAAGTTGTTGACCATTTTAATCTTTTCTCTATCTACCATGATATTGCTTATCAGTCCAGTGGTGAGAATTTTCTCTGGTTTGTTTTCTTAGTGAGATGCATCTCTTTATGCCTTAGCTTCACACACACCAGTGCTCTTGGAAGGGTTAGGATGAGAGTATCCAGCTGGGAATTAAGAGACTTAGATTTGGTTTAGGTTGGAACAAAGCTTGACCCCTTTAATTTGTTTGAGCTCTGTAATTTTTGTTTATAAAATTGGAGGGTGGTGGTGGCTAAGATTTCAACAAAGCTATTTTGTTATTAAAATATTCAACATTGGGGAGCTCTGGTGGCCTAGTGGCAAGAAGCTGCACTGCAATCCCAGAGGAACACGGTTCGAATCCACCAGATGCTCTGCCGGAGAAGGAGGCGCAATATCCTCCTGTACCAGTCAGATCTGATTTGACGGTACACGCACACAAAATAAAAATTTTTTAAAAAAAATATTCAACATAAAATTTGTCCTGTAGTCCTGAGTCAAACGGAGCCCTGATGGACCAATCTATAGGGAATTGCGCTTTCAACCCAAAGGTTACCACTCTGTAGGTTTGAATCCATCAGGGGCTCTCCATGAGAAAAATGGGTAATCTCTTATTGTGCAATTTAGAAACTTACTGAGTGGTCAGCTCTGAGTCCATTCCCACTTGACAGCAATGAGTGTTAAATTGGTTTACACATCTGACTGTTAACGGAAAGGCTGCTGGTTTGCGGCCTTGGAAGAAAGCTCAGCAATACACTAAAACAATTCCTCCACACTCAGCCACTGAAAACTCTGTATCGTAGTGGTGTATCATCGAGTCAGAACCATAGCTGACCCTCCAGCGGGTTTTCAGAGGCAATTACTCGCACTGGAAGAGATTGCCTATTCTTCTCCGGTGGAGCAGCTGGTGGCCTGGAACCTGGCGCCCGGTCTCCTCCTGCCTTTGAGGTTGCAGTGCAGTTCCTTGCCACTAGGCCACCCATGCTCAGAAAACTCTGTATGCTATGATTGTATTCTGCAGCACGTGGGGTTACTGTGAGCCAGAGTCAATTTTAAAGCAACCTCCAATGTTTTGTTGTTTTTAGGGGACTTGTGTCCCTAAGACTCTTTTTTTTTTTTTTTTGTCCCTAAGACTCTTAACACCCCAAGCACAATGGAATGAAACGCAGCCTGGTTTTGCAGTATGGCCACCGTCATTTGTAAATAAGAATCCCTGTGCCGTTAATGGAGAAACACACATACATAAAATTAATGATAACATTTTTCAGAAGTAGATCTCCAGGGTCTCCGCTGGAGCCTATTCAGCATCTTAGCGACAGGTTAGCCCCCAAGAACAGAAGGCTGGCGACTGCACACAAATATGCATGCATTGGCTGGACAAGAGTTCTGCTAACTCAAACACTCAAACGTGGCGCCTCTCTGGTGGTTCTAATCTATATCAGTTGTTCTACCGTGGAAAAAAGATGTGCATTCTCCTTCGGTGAGATTTACAGCCTCAGAAAACCAGCTATGAGTCAGTTCCCAAATGAGTTTTGGCCCAGAGTTGAGTTGAACCACTAACTTTAGGTTAAAACCGATGATTGTGAGTTTCCAACTACTAGTATACGTTAAACTTGTTGGGAGAGTTGGCGAAGGTCCTGGGAAAAACTCCGGGAGATTTTTATATGTAATAGCTGAACTGTCTAGCTAAGGTACAACGAATGCTTATATAGAATCTAGTGTTGGGCGGGGTTTCCTCCAGAAGAGTAAATGGGAGGAGCCTGGGCCAGGCCTTCCGAGAAAAGCAGCCAATCCTCGCATCCCAGTGTGAGCGCCCCGCCAAAACGAGAACGCGCGGTGGGACCACGACCCGTCCTCTCCTCGCGACGGCAGCGCCCCCGCCGCCATCCGGGGCCGCACGCCCGCTCACGTTGCACTTCCCGCCTCGGGTGCGGGCCGTGGGGAACCCGCGCGTCGCTGACGTCATCACCGGGCGTCTGGTCTCCGCCTCCTTCCAGTTCGCGGGACAAGTTGTTGGCGCGAATGGATCCGGAGAGGTGGTAACGGATACCCCAGCCTGCCGACCCGCACTTAAGTCCCTGGGCTGCGATGGTGAGCCCTTGGGGAGGACCTGCCGCTCGGCGATTGGGGAGACTTTGCAAGCCGGGTGTGGATGGAGCGCTCTGGGCAAGCGGGAACGCGGGTGTTTGGGGGAAGCGGCGGTGGGTGGCTCGGGGGGGGGACGGGGACGGGGGCACCGGAGGGGCCACACTGGACCCTGCGCCGCCGCTTTGCGGCCGGAGGACTCCAGCTTTCGACAGCAGCTTGTGCGCAGGACTCTTGATTCTGCGCGGGTGTTTCAGTCTGTTCCACCCCGGAGGGGGAGGGAGGAAGGAATTGGGTTATTAGGGGTGGCTGCAGTGAAATTGGTTTCCTGTCCACCGTGGCAACGATTACCAATTTGAGCCCTGTCTGAAGTTTTTATTTCGAGCGAGGTTCGTGAGCGAGAAGAATGCAACGAACTTTCCTTTGCTGTGATTAAGTTGTCTCGGGCCTACAACTTTCGTCTTTAACAGCATCGCGAAACTCTCATTACATAGCCATTTTGAGCCCCAGGACATGCTAGATTTTAATTTTGCTTTTATTTTATTTGAGAATGTTTTGTTTTATTCAGGTGGGTTCATAGGCGACAAGAAATAGGGAGTTTTCCACGGGAAAAGTGCAGTGGATAGATACATGTTTTATTAACCAGCTGTCATCTCTTATATGACTTTCAGAATAATCTCAAGCAAACACAACACAGTACATCTAGTGCATAATTCTGTATAAAATAGTTAAGTAAAGAAATAATTATGCAGCCCTCAAGGCAAACATTGATGATGGATGTAGGAATGTGTGGGAGATATTTTTAACTAAAGGGACAATCCAAGATGTTCCACTAAACCAGAAGATAACTTATTATGCAAACATAATTTTGTGAGAATGACCATTCTGGACGGAGAAAGTTTAAACATTTTTGGTATTTGTTCTCAAAAAAGGTTAAAATAATAGTGATGTAGCTCTTCTGTTCCAATTATTACTTAAGTTGTTTGTTTTACACACAGTTTTTTCCCTTTAAATATAGCAATCCAGTTTTACAAATGCCAAAAGGCTTTCAGAATTTAAACACTTGGTCATCAATGGCTAGATTAAAATTAGAACTCAGGTATTTCACTACCTCTTCAAAATGATTTTAAATTTCAGTTACCATGGTAGTATGAAAAGTTGGTAAGATTTGGAATCTTGAAGGTAAATTTTAGTCTTTATTTTGCCACTTAATAGGTATGTGCTTCAGTCAAATGAATATCTTACTTGACTTTGACCCCATTTGAGCTCCATTTTCTTACTTATAAAATGGAGCATAACCTAAATTCATTGTTGTCAAGTTGGAACTGACTCATAAACCACTTTCTGGTGGCCTTTCATAGGCTATATATCGGGTGGGAGGAGATTGCCCCATCTTTGGCCTGCGGAGCCATTGGGAGCCATTGGTGGATTTGAATTTTCAGAGGGGGACTGCCTTTATCTTATGGCAACTCCCTGAAGATGAGGCCACCAGCTATTATGAAGTGTGTGGAGTTGATTAGGGCTCATAGTGACCCTTCGACCAATGGATCTGAACCCTGTCCTATCCAGTGTCATCCTGACCGTTTCTGAGATACTTGAGCCCACCATTAGAATCACTGTGTCAGTCTATCTTGTTGAAGGGCTTTCCCTCCTTCTCTAACCCTCCACCATTCCAAGAATGAAGTCCTTTTCCAAGAACTGGCCCCTAATGAGAACATCGCCAGAGTATGCAAGATGAAGTTTCCCTATCATTTCCTCCACAGGGCATCCTGACTGCACTTTTTCCAAGACCTATATACTTGTCATTTTGTCAGTCCGTGGAATATTCAGGACTCTTCTTCAACACCTCCCTTAAAAGAGTTAAAATGGAGTGTGGTGGTGCATACCAGCACATTGGAACCTACCCATAGCTGAACCTGTAGCAGGTTTTCAGAGGCAGTAAATCACATGGGAGGAGATTGCCCATCTTTCTGCCAAGGAGCACATGGTGGATTCTAACCATGGACCTTTGGGGTGACAGTGCAATTCCTTACCATTTCATTATAAGAGCCCCCCAAAATAGAGTATAGGTCAGTTTGGAAATAATAGTTGTTAGTGCCAGCGAGTTGCCTGCAAGTCATGGCGATCCTATAGAGAGTGAGTCAACCTTCCCTTATCCTTTGCTGTCCTCACCATCTCCAAACACTTGAGCCCATTGTTATGGTCACTGTGTCAAGCCATCTCATTGAAGATCTTCTCTCAAGGCTGACCCTTCCCCTTTCCTTGCATGTTGTCCTCCCAGGACTATCCCCTCCTAACAGCATGCCCAAAGTAGCTGTCCTATATAACTGTCTTAAGGATCAAACAAGGTAACCTTTATAATGCTTCCTTCAATTCCAGTGCCTGGCATGTGGTAGGCATTAAACTAGCAGTGATCCAAATTTCTTTGTAGATAGTGACATAATCTTTAAGGGTTACTTCTGTTATTTGTGGTCATGTAAACAGCAGCTTATATGGTCACCTTTTGGTTATTCAGGTACCTTTAATTTAGTGCTTTTCCTTTTTTTAGTACTTTTTGCAGTTAAGTACTGTTGCGGCAAGCAGACTCATAGTGTCACCATTAACAAAAGATCTGAATCCTGTTCTATAGCTGTCGTCATTTCTCTAGTATCATAGGGTTTTCAAAGGTCTGTTATTTTAGAAGTAGATGACAGTCCTGCTTTCAAGTCTGTCTTAATCTGGGATCTCTACACAACACTGTCCACCATTTTGGTAACCATTATGGCATTTGACATACCAGTGGCACAGCATTCAGTATCACTTTTCACAGTACAGATGAAAAATCAAATCATTCCCAGAAGAGAAATAAAGGGCCAGTTGGTCAGTTTTGTTATTTGTTCATGGTGAAAGATGCTCTATAGAACAGCTATAATCCTGGGGTATGTTGGTATTTAGCAGAATCATAGATTAAATTGCTCTCCATCAAATTATCAAACACTCTGCAATGCTAGGTTCAGGAGTGTTGGCCCCTGGTGCATGGTAACCCCATGAATTTATGGTGGAAGAAAATGCTGCCTGGTCTTAATCTAGCTCAGTGAACCCTTGTGGTCCAGAGTTTTGGCTGATCTTTGGGCATAGACCACCAGGCCTTCCTTCTTGGCTGTCTTAGTGTGGAAGTTCTCGTTCAGACCTGCTCAACATTTTAGGAACATGTGAGTCTCCATTGACAGATGGGTGATGGCTGCTCTTGGAATACATTGTCTGGGAATCAGCCTGAGTTTTCCACATAGAAGGTGAGATTTCTACCCTTGAACGACTAGTGCTTTTCTATATCAATATAGTACTGTAGTTCTTAACCTTTGAGTCACATTTCCCTTTGATAAATGTTGCTTTGCAAATTTTCTGCCAGAGGAAATGCACCGCATGCACTATTTTAGGGGGCACGTGCATCCTGTACATTTATATAGATATGCATGCATCCTGTGCATTTTTAGATGCAGACTTAACATATCTTGCCTTGGGAACTGTGCCCTTCCCTCAAGTATTTTCCAATTAAAATTATCAGTTAAGGAAGAAAATGCTATATCCACACAATGGAATATTATGCTGTTGTTAGATGTTAAGTTGATTCTGACTCATGGCAATGCCACATGTGCCGAATAGGGCGGCTCCACAGGATTTTCTTGGCTAATATCTTCCAGAAGCAGATTGTCAGGCCTGTCAGTTCCGTCACCTCTGAAGAGGTTGAATCCACTCACCCTTTGGGGCTTTGTACTTAATCATTTGCCCCACCCAGGGACTACACTATGCACTATGCAGCCTTTAAAAAAATGAGGAAACTTTACCAAGATAAATGAGGAAAGGGGGGGGAAGGCAAAGCATGAATAATAATGTAAACATCAAATTAGTAATGTATACTATCACTTTATACAGAAAAAGGAAGGAAAAAGAATGCACACAAATTTGTTTGGAGTTGGTTAAAATGTCTGAAAGGATACACAAACAACTCATAACATTTGCTGTCCCTAGAACTTTAAAAGGCAGGGTGTGAATAGTTTTGAAGTTTGAACCTTGTTGAATATATTACCTATTAAGGAAATTGATATACAATTGAAAAGGAAGAGAATTGGAGGGGAAAAAAATCCCATGGAAACAATTTGGATTGTTATGAGGATTTAACTATTTGCTCAAAATGTAAATAAAACTTGAAAGATGCCATTTTTAAGAAGTTAGCATTTAATTCATTGGCTGGTTTTTATTGAAAATTTGAATGAATTGGAACTCAAATATACAATCATAGACTTAATGGATAACTTTTGAAGAGCTGTTAAGTCAATCAAAATATTCAACACACTAAAATCTACTTAATTGCCTGACTTGAGAACATGAAATGCTCCTTTTGTAGAAATACTGATCCTACTGAAGATAAATTTGACCTTGCAAACTTACAGGAACCCTAGTGAGTGAGAGTTAAGCATTGAGCTGCTAACTGGAAAGTTGGTGGTTCAAGTATATCTGCTTTACAGGAGAAAGATGAGTCAGTCTTCTCTGATAAATCTTTACAGCCTCAGAAACTGTGGTAGAGTTCTCTGTCCAGTATGATCACCATGTATCTGCACCAACAGGATGTCAGTGGGCTCTAAGGCCTGAGAGATCTGAACCCTATGCACCTTTCAGATCTCAGTCTCTCTCCCTTTAGGGTGTTAGCTGATTTTCACTTTGAGCCTTTGCTCTGCTGTTTCCACTCCTTGAACTGCTCTTCCTCTAATCCTTGCATGGCTGCTTCTTTCTCATTCAAGACTCAGCCTTCCTTCTTAGGAGCCTTCTCTAGTTCTTAACGCCCGCTGCTTTCTTCTACAACTAACTGCATCTTAATACATTTTGTTCCCTAGCACTTGACAGCACCTAAAAATACCATTTTAAAACTTTATAAAACATGTAATTCTTTATTTAAAATATATAACTTCCTGTTTAAAATAAATACAGTCATGTGACACAATATTTTGTCAAAATCTGACCACATATATCACATCACATATACATTGCGGTCCCACGTTCTGTAAAGCCTATGAAGAAATTGAAGTACTATAATGATTTCAGTTTGAAGACTTAAAGTGCATCCAATCAGGCCATGGTCTTGTCAGTCACTTGCTATGCATCTGAAAGCTGGACAGTGAATAAAGATGACAGAAGAATTGATGCCTTTGAGCCGTGGTGTTGGAGAAGAGTTCTTGAATATTCCATGCATGTCCAATAGAACAAACAAATATGTCTTTGAGAAAATGCAGTGAGAATGTTCTTGGCAGTAAAGATGACAAAGCTTTGTCTCCCATACTTTGGGCATGTTGCTAAGAGACATTATTCCTTGGAGAGAGACAGCATACTTGGAAAGGTCAGTGAAAAAGAAGACTATCAACAAGATAATTGACACAGTGACTGCAGCCAGTGTGTCAGATGATGAAGATGGCACCAGATAGGACAGGGTTCAGGGCTGTTCATAGTGTTGCAGTGAGTCATAGTTGACACTTGTTTGTTGGCATTTAACCACAATAATAACAAATGGGCGCTACATTGTGACATGCATAAAAGATGTTATTACTGTAGTATTAATACTCAAGAGTTTCAGTGTATCTGGAAATGTTTCTCATTTTATTTTTTTTTAAAATATATTTTAATGAAAGTTTACAGAGACTTAGGATTTCCATTCATTCATTGTTGCACTTTTCTCCCTGCCCAACCCCTCTTCCCAGTTCACTCTTCTCCTTGAAAAGTAAAAGAAAAACTCTTTGATTGTTATGCAATCCCTACCCCCAAGTCCACATTACTGTGCAGACTTCATTCTGGACTACTGTCATGACATTAATACCCAATCATATATCCCTTTATTTTTCCCTTTTACTTTCAAAAATCTCCATATGATCAGAAGGATTCAGATTGAATATTCCTTGAAAGTCTGTTTTAATTGTCCCATTGCTATGGTACTTGTCAAAACTAGTTCTGATTAATCTCCTTTGTCAGTTTGTCCTTTGCCATTCCCTATCACTCCTCCCTGAGAGAGATTGCACCCTGATTCATAAGGAAAAGGGGACGGTGTATTCTCTTAGCTACTTCCTACTGAAAAGGGATGTAGGTTTCAGGATGAAGATCTCTCACTACTCTAAAGGGCCCCTTTGGCAATAGGAAACACATAGAGTATTGTGGAGATTAATTTTGGAATTTAGATGCACTGTTAATCAATTGTGCTTAGCCGTACATATTCATATCCTTGAAGATGCATCATGGAACTGTTAGCCCAGACGACACAAATTTAACAAGTTAAAAGTACATGAGTCAAAAATTAAAAGCAATAATATTCCAAGTAGAGGTTCTAACAGTGGCACAAATCAAGTTACAGAGGGAAGGTAGTTCTTAAAAGGCCTATAGACTAGCACTTTGTCTATTATAGCATAAAGGTTAGGAACCACAAGATGTAGAGGCTCAACTATGTCATTTATTGTTCTTAAGTCCTGGACCAAATTCCATCTACCACTGGGTTGTTTTTCAGCTTGGAAGTCCACATGCAAGGCAGAGGTGAAGTAAGGAACTGCTTAGAGGTTTTCCGTCAATTCCAACAACTAAGAAATAGTGAGAAGAGTTGGGACGTCAGAAGGCTTTTAGGACCAAATAATAGGCTCCTGTGTCCAGGAGAAAATGAATATACTTACCAGTAATATAAATGCTCACCCACGGCTCTTCTGGGAGGATCTGGATCATTGAAGCATCCTTCTTTGTTTCCGTCTGGGAGCTGGGGCCTGTCAGTCCTGTCAGCCATGAGGACCTGATGTGGGCCACCCTTGGCCAATTGTCCTTCAGATCGACACTTAAAGCAAGTGAGTGGGAGCTTCCTCTCTACTCCCTTGCCTATCTGTGGCTCTCATCTGTGACATTGTCTACTGAAGTGGCCCAGCTTTCCACATTGGAAGCAATTCTGACCTCCTTTATTACCTTTGGGTGGCATTATTTATGAGTAGGACTTCCCTTTTCCTGACACAGGCCCTAAACTGGCAGCAATAGCTGCCCCAATAATATATAACAAATAATTTTGAACAATACAATATTTTTTTAAGGCTAGAAATATTGTCAATATGATAATTTCCAAACCAGAGATACATGTTCCAGTGCAGTTCCTATTTTTCATAAATGGTTTTGATAAGAAGAATATTGTATATGTGGATACAGTTCCACTATTCCTCCTCCATGCCACGATTTAGTGTTATTTGCATGAGCAGTTATAAATCCATTGCCTTTCTTACTCTAACTTAATTTTTTTTAAAATTTAAATTTATTATTAATTTCAGTAAAAATTGACAAGAGACTTTGGATTTCCATTCATTCATTATTGCACATTTCTCCTTTCCCAACCCTCCCCCCCCAGAACACTTGGAAAAGTAAAAGACAAATTCTTTCATTGTTTTACAATCCCTCCCCCAGGTACACTCCACCATGTAGCCTTTGCTCTAGACTCCTGTCATGACAAAAACACTTAATCACATATCCCTCATCTGTTTTCTCATCTGTTTCAAGGCAATATACATTATTGAACTGATCTTTCTCAGTCTCTCCTCAACCCCAAGGACAGTCCTGTTTTACAGGAGTGGCACCATGCAGTATTTGTCCTTTTGTGACTGAGATACTTCACTCAGCATAATGTCCTTCAGAGTCACACATTTTGAATAATATTTCCGGAGTTCCTTGTTTTTCAATGCAGCATAGTATTCCATTGTGTGAATATACCACAGCTTCTCTATCCATTTGTTTGTTGATGGGCACTTAGGTTGTTTCCAACTCCTTGCTATTGTGAACAAAGCTGCAATAAACGTGGGTGTGTATATGTTTCCCATTGCATAGATTGTTGTTGTGTACCACTGAGTTGAAACCAACCCATAACCGACCCTCCAGGGAGTTTTCAGAGACAATACATTTCAGAGGAAGAGATTACCCATCTTCCTGTGGAACCGCTTGTGCATTTGAACCACACGCCTTTCCATTGGCAGTGCTCTTCCCTACCACTAAGTCACCAGAGCTCTCTAATGCACAGCATAGTAAATTCTATCCTGTTTTTAAGGTTCTTCTATGTAGCATGTTTTCATTGTTATTCAACAATAGACCATTGTATAGATATACCACATTTTGTTTATTCATCACTTTATTAGTTGATGAACATTTATTTTACTTGCTTCCACCTTTTGTCTTTTGTAACTAATGATACTATGATCATTCATATGCAACTTTTTGTATGGGCAGGTCCTGTATTCACAGAAGCAGAATTGTTGGGTCATAGGAGGAAACTGCTAGGCTGCTTTTCACAGCACTTGTACCATTTAATAGTCCCACCTGCAGTCCTTACTGAAAATTGTTATTTATTTTTTAAATTATAACCTGAGTAGGTGCGAAGTGATGTCTCACTGTGGTTTTTCTTGTGCCAATGTCCAGAGTCACGAGAAAAATACACGAATCGCACACAGGCCGGATGGAAGAATGCTTTACTCACATAAGAGAGGAGACCGCGTAGGATCAGCGTCACTAGAAGTGTGCTGGTCTTCAGTGGTCAGTTGAGTTGCTCCCAGCAGCCGACTCAGGGCTGGTGTAGTGCATGCACCTTTCTTGGAGCTTGTTCTAAATATATATAAATAAATATATATATGTATTCAGAACTGGGGTTAGCCAGGTGTCATGTAATACACATGTGTGAAAAAACTTAGAAAACCAGAAGGGCACTGGATAGGGCAAGGTTCAGATCTGTTTTTCGTAGGGTTGCTGTGAGTTGCATTTGACTCAACAGCACCTAACGAGCCATGACAGATCAGTAAAACCAATGCCTTCCTGTCTGTGTGCATGGGGTGTCTTTTCGTTTATTTACATTTTCTTTAATTTTAATGTTTCTATTTTTTAGAGTATAGGTTTTACATTTTGTTAAATTTATGGCTAAATATTTTGTTCTTTTGATGATAAATATAATTTCTTAAATTTCCAATTAATTCATTGAAAATATGAAGAAATACTATTGATATTTTTTATTTTGCAGTTTTGCTGAACTCGTTCATTAGTTCTAGGAGGGGTTTGGTTTTTTTTTTCGGTTTTTTTTGGGGGGGGCTTTTCTCTTGCATTTTTTTGTGTATACAAGATCCTGTCATTAGCAAATAGGAATAGCTTATACTTTTAAAATCTGAATGGATTTTATTTCATTTTCTTTCTTAATTGAGTGGACATTGTTTTTATTTTCCTGATTTAAAGTAATTCCTAAGCTATTTTCAATTGATGCCTTTGAGCTGTAGTGCTGGAGAAGAGTATTGAGAATACCATAGACTGCTAGGAAAACAGATTCATCCTGGAAAGGGTTAAATCGGACGGCTCCTTGGAGGCTCCTAACATACTTCAGACATGTTGTGAGAAGAGACCAGTCCTTGGAGAAGGACATCATGCTTGGGAGGGGGTCACAGGAGGAGAAGGCCTTCTATAAAGTGGATTGATTCAGTGACTAGGTAATTGGGATGGGTGTATCAGAGACAGTGGGATTGGCACAGGATAGAGCAGAGTTTAGGGCTGTTGTACATAGGGTCTCTATGAGTTGCAAGTGACTCGACGGCACATAACAACAAGAAGCTATTTGCTCTCAAAGTATAAGGCCTTACTATTTAAATATTTTAAAATTATTTCATAACTTTTTTCTGGTATGTTGTTACCAGTTACATAATTGTATGTTACCTTCAGACATAATTTTTTTGTTTTTAGTGATTTACAAGGTAAACTAGCTTTACATTTTAATACATTTTTTGAAATGTTTGTATGATAAATTCTGCTTGTAGATTTAATGGGCTATTTAAAAAGATTGATCAAAAATACTTGTATTTTTTAAAATAGAGGTAGAAAAACAAAACAACATACTGGCCACCACTTCACTAGAATACTTATTTTGCTTAAAATCCTTTACTCTTCAAAGATAAATGAACACAGTGACATAATTTGTATTCTTTTCATATATTGTAGTAGCAAATGTGATTTGTTTGTTGATTGATCACTTCTGCAGTGGGGGAAAAAAGGACTAGAGCTGTTTAGTTATACTTCAGACTAAGTAGTTGTCAGCTTATGTACTTTGATCATAATATAAAGATAAATGTTTGTTATAGAAAAAAGCCTTTTTTTTTTTTTAAAGTCCCTAACTCTAGTAATATTTACAGTCAGCCAAACTGGAAATTTCTAAGAAAGACATGATCTTGGAGTACTTGATAGAGCCTAGTATTTTGTCTTGTCAGGTGTGTATAAAAATCTCAGCTAGACTGCCTGAGAGGCAGTGCTTGCCAGTGATAGTATTGTTAAGTCTTACATGGAAAGATTGGACATCTGTGACTCTCTTTTGGTTCAGATTTAAAAGTATCTTCAATTATAGAACGTTTACGAGGGAAGGACTTGTTGGCACACTTTTCTCCCCTATCTATGAATTAGGGCTAATAATTTTATAGGGTTGACATACATCATGTGAGGAACCCCAGTGTTGCAGTGGTCAGAGAATTTGATTGCTAACTAAATAAATGTTGGTGTTTGGTAGCCAATAGTTGTTCTGTGGGAAAAAGATATCACCACCTGCTTGTGTAAAGACCGCAGCCTTTGGGGACTCTTGTGGGCCAGATCTGCCCTGTCTGTAGGGTTAATTTGTTTTGGGATCTGCTCCACGGCAATGAGAGAGTGGTCATGTGGGTTTAAATCTGGGCCCGGCACAGATTAAGTCCTAGTAAAAGTTTGTGAAATAAGTAAATAAATTTACTCTGGCTAGGCAGTAAGTAGCAGTGAGAGTGGAAAGAAAGAACAGCAGTATTTGGGTGGTGGATTTGCTAGGCTGATTTGGTGGACAGTCTTTGGGTGGTGGATTTGCTAGGCTGATTTGGTGGACAGTCAGTGAGGATGGAAGACTGAACCAGTGTGTAGTCTGGGAGAATGGTGGGACTATACTGAGATAGAGAATAGAGGGAGAAAGGCAAGTTCTCAGAACAAAGTTCTCAGAGCTCAGCTTTAAGAGTTGGAGACACTTTCAGGATGTTTGGAGGGAAAATGTATCTGGCTGACTAGACTGAGCTACTTGGATATGAAGCTCAGAGGACAGGTGGAGACAAGATTTAGAAGGCATCAATATACATCTAGGTGGTGGTGTGTTATGTACCTTCAGATTGGAACCAATTCATAGTTGACTATCCACTGGGTTTTCAGAGACTGTAAATCACACAGATTTCCCATCTTTCTCTCATAGAATAGTTGGTGGATTCAAATCACCTATCTTTGGCTTGGCAGTGCAGCTAAGGAAGTTGAAATGGATGCTAAATAGAAATACATGCGAGCAAGCTCCTGATTTAAGAGTTGTTGTTGTTGTTGTTGTTATGTGCCGTCGAGTCGCCTGCGACTCATAGCGACCCTATGTACAGCAGCCCTAAACTCCGCTCTGTCCTGTGCCATTCGCACTATCTCTGACACTCCGATCCCAATTATCCCAGTCACTGAATCATTCCACCTCATAGAGGG
>NW_006399917.1:1082153-1089945 GCF_000299155.1 Elephantulus edwardii
TGTTCACTGAAACTAATAAAATGTAATAATAATTAAAAAACAAAGAACAAAAAAACAACAATGAAACTCCCGACCCTATGCCATTCTTAGCATTTCTATGAGTTTGAACCCATTATTGCAAATCAGGCAACCCATCTTGTTGAGTATCTTCC
This sequence comes from Elephantulus edwardii, assembly GCF_000299155.1. Lineage (NCBI taxonomy): Eukaryota > Metazoa > Chordata > Mammalia > Macroscelidea > Macroscelididae > Elephantulus > Elephantulus edwardii. The sequence continues at coordinate 1,082,306 of NW_006399917.1, forward strand.
TTTCCTTTGCTGATCCTCTAATTTTTCAGGCATAAAGTCCATTTCTAGGGACTGGCCTCTCCTGATAACATGCTCTAACTATTGTGAGACAAAGTCTCACCATTCATGCCTCTAATGGGTTCCCTGGCTGCACTTCTTAACAAGGTAAATTTGTTTATTCTTCTAGCAGACTAAAGTATATTCAGTATTCTTTCCAAACATCACAATTTAAAGACATCAATTTATTGGTATTTCTTCTTCATTGTCCAACTTTTCCTGTGCATATGAAGCATTTGGCACCTTAGTCTTTGATTGACATCCTTGCTCTTTGACACTTTAAAAAGAAGTCCTTGGCAGCATATTTGCCCAGTGCAGTAAGCTGTTTGCTTTATTTATTTAAGTGAACATTTACAAAGCATTTTGATTTTTAAAATTTTTTTCCTTTTTTTAAATTTATTTATTTTTTTTTAATTATTATTTTTTTTGTGTGTGTCTGTGTACCATCAGATCAGATCTGACTGGTACAGGAGGGGATTGTCCCTCCTTTCCCAGCAGAGCATCTGGTGGATTCGAACCATGTGCCTCTGGGATTGCATTGCAGCTTCTTGCCACTAGGCCACCAGAGCTCCCCCATTTTAATTTTTTATTTAACCATTCACACATACTTTGCTTTGTCATATTATCTATGATACTTACAATATCTGGTCATTCCTTTAATATGTCTTTCCCATTTACTTTTGAATTTGTATTCTCCACTTCCGCTCTTCCCAGCTCTGATAACCAGTAATGATTTTGTGTGCTGCAAACCTTTATTTAGCTTTTTGTAATGTTGTTATGTACTGCCAAGTCACAACTGACTTGTAGCTGACTCTCCAGCAGTTTTTCAGAGGCAGTTAATCACGTGGGAGGGTACGGCCTTTCTTTCTACTGTAGAGTAGCTGTTGAATTAGAACTGTGTGCTTTTGGGTTGGTAGCACAACTTCTTACCACTAAGCCACCATTGGTCTCTGCTTTTTGTCATAGTGGTCTTATATGGTATTTATCTTTTTGGGACTGACTGACTTCCCCCAGCATGATATTCTCTAGATTCATCTATACTGTGTAGTATTTTATCGTTTCTAGTGTTGCATGATACTCTGTTATATTAATGCACCATAGATTCTCAAACTGCTCTCCATTTATAGACATTTGGGTTGTTTTCATTTCTCTGCTGTGGTAAATAATGCTGCAGTAAACATGGGTTTGCAAATACCAGTTTGTTGCAGTTTCCTTTTCTTAAGGAAGCTCTGGTGAGCTAGTGGCAGGAAGCTGCTTTGCAATCCCAGAGGTACGCGATTTGAGTCCTCCAGCTACTACTTTTGGAGAAAGATAGGCAGTCTCCTCCCGTGTGATTAATTGCCTCTGAACTGGAGGGCCAGCTATCAGTCGGTTCTGACTCTGTAATACACAGCAACAGTGGGATTATTGGGTCAAATGATATTTCTGTTTTCAACTTTTTAAAGGAAGCATCAGACTAGTTTCCATAGTGTTTGCACCATTTTACATTCCCTCCAGAAGTGCCTGAGAGTTTCAAGAGAACCTGGCCAGCATTTGTCTTCTTACTCTATTTTGCTGCTGTTGTTAGAAGAAAAACCCTCATTGTTTTGATTCTTATTTTTCTAGTAGTTACAATCTTGAACCTTTCTTTGTGTTTTTTTTTGCCATCTAAAATGTCATCTCTGCTTCATTTGATTTCTTGATTGGTGCTTTCTTGAGTATTGATTGTGAATCCAAGCAAAATAACATCCTTGACAGTGTTTCAACCTTTTCTTTGCTTATCATGACATTGTAAATTGATCCAGTTGTGAAGACTTTTGTTTTCTTGATGTTGAACTTCATTCATACTAAAGGCTATAGCCTTTGAAGTTCTACATCAGGAAAACAAAGATTCATACCACAGGGCTGATTGACAGCATCATGATAGATGGTAAAGAGATTGAGATTTTAATAGCTTCAGTTTGCTTGGCTCCACAATCAGCAGCACTCTTGTTACCAGCAGCCAGGAAATCAAAAGATGAATTGCATTGGGAAAGTCTGCTGTCAGGGACCTCTCCAGAGTACTGAAGAGCATAGTCTTTGGAATTACTTGCTATACATCAGAAAGAAGGCTGGACAATGACAAGGGATGATAGAAGAATTAATGCCTTTGAGCTGGAATGCTAGAGAAGAGTATTGAATTAACCCTGGAGTCCTAGGAGAACAAACAGGTTCATCCTGGAGAGGGTGGAACCAGGCTGCTCCTTGGAGGCAAAGATTCTGAAACTTCGTCTGACATACTTTGGAATGTTGCAAGGAGGGACCAGCCCTTGGGGAGGGACATCCTGCTTGGGAGGGTGAAGGGACAACACAAGAGAAAATCCTTGATGAGATGGATTGACTCAGTGACTGGGGTAGGTGTGTCAAACAATAAATTTGGCACAGCGTAGAGGAGGGTTCAGTGCTGTTGTGCTTAGGGTCGGTTCACTATGAGTCACTTGATGGTACATAACAAGGTCCTCAGCAAGTGAGGCTGTTTAGTCTTCTTCCAATCTTAATGCTACATTTTCCTTCCTTTAATCCAGCTTCTGCTGAATGTTTTTTGCTTGGCATACATAGTGACTGTGTAAAATTTCTGGTAGCAGGGAAGGCAATTTGTTTGACTGAAAACTAATTTTGAGGAAGAGGAAGTGCCCTACTAAAAGTGAAATTTTTTTTTTTAGCCAGAATGCCATAATATGAAGAGATTAGCATATTACAAAGCATAAGTTTGAGGTGTTTATTTTTTTAACATATACTTTATTATTATTTTAACGAAAGTTTACAGAAAAGTTGGCTTTTCATTCATTCATTGTTCATTCTTTTTCCTTCCTCCCTCTTCGTTTGCCCTCCCCTAGTCCATTTTGCAGTGCACCTTTTATTCCAGATTGTTGTCATAAGAGCATCAGTTTTAGAAGGTCAGCTTTGATAGTTTATCTCAGAAATAATTATTCACAGTAAGGGTTAATTTAATATCCTCCTAAATTTTTTAAAATTAATATATAGCCATAGGAAGAAGTAATTTCAATTAAAGATCTTTTAAAACATATCTACTATAGATTTTATTTTGCATCATTAAGAACTGCTCTTTCCCAGCCCAGGTGTGAAGTAACATCCACTCATGTGTCCAGCAGGTATTAATTATCAAGCATCTTCTCTTCTGAGGTGCTAGTCCTGCACTGGATTTCCACTGGTTAGTAAGAAAAGTTTGCTTTATGGAGCTTACTCAGTTCAGCTTAAATTTCTATAACTATAAAATAGATCTCCAACTAATTTTAAGGCCCAATTCAAGTGTTACTTCTAGGAGGTACTGAGAGAGCAGCATCCTTGATGGGCCATGGCCTCGTGACTAGCTGTGTCTTCTCATTCTTTGTGTTTAGTTCCTTATATACTAGTCTTTCCCCCGGTAGCTTCATGAGGGCATGTCCCCAGATTTGTGCGCTAAATCCTTGGCACAGTGCATTGCCTGTGCTATTACACAGATCAGATTTGTTAGGAAGGAGGAGAAGAGAAGGCTGCATTGTTAGTTGTGGGGACGTGGCCACTATTGCATTTAGATCCTTAGAGTCTGTAGCAAATCTCTGAGGGACAGCCATGAGGAGCTGGTTCTTTCTGGATATTTCTGGTGGCTGACCTATAATTCTTTTTTTTTTTTTTTAAATTTATTTTTTTACCTATAATTCTTATAGCAACCCTGTGACATGAGGCATCATGAGAAAGCTAAGGCGCAGAGACAGCGAAGTTAACTGTCTCAAGTTCAAGCTCCCATTGCCGCCAACTTCATTCTGCCTAATAATGATTCATGAGGACAAAATAGAACTGCCCTGTAGGCTTCCAGGGGGCCTCTCTGGTAACCTAATGATGGGACGTTTCACTACCAACCCAAAGGTAGTACAAGGATGTTTAAATCTGTCAGCTGCTCCAATGGATAAAGAATCTCCTGTGGTGTGATTTATAGTCTCTTGAAACCCCGCTGGAGGGTCAGCTGGGAGTCAGTTCCATCTTGGTAGAGAGAGGGAGGCTCCCAAGGCCGCAGATCTGTATGGAAGCATGGGTATGCGCAGTTAACATTTTGTTAAATATTCCAGTAAGTATTGGTAGATTGCCTGTTCAGAAAGGTTTTACCAATTTTTACTTTCACACACCTGTTTTCTCATATCCTCGACAAATGTGGCATTATCAGTCTTTCTAGAATTTTAAAAATGATATTTTATTATAAAATTACAGGAGAATAATCATTTATATTTGATCTTTTTTGTATTTGTGAAGTTGAGCATCTCTTATGTTTGCTGGCTATTTTATTTAAATAAATAGCCTGCTAGTAGCTTTTATTTTTCTGTTGAATTATCTTTATTTGCGTGTGTCTCATCTTTGTTACTTATTTTCATGTATTCAAACTTGTGTGTTTTTTTTTTTTTTTCATGATCCTGATTGTTTTTGATAGCTCTGATCTTCTGGTTAGAAGGTCTTGCGCTTGCTAGGATTGTGAAAGTATATTTTTAAATATATTCTGTTCCCTGAAGGTGAGGGAAGTGTTTAGATCCATTATTTGGGAGCATGATTAACTGCTAGACTTGCCTTTCCACATTTCATAAGGTCTTTAAAGAACAGAGAATGTTTCTTAGATGAGTCGAGTGAAATCATACTCTATAAATTAAGGTCAACCTCATGGCCTGCCTTTTCAGTACCAAATTGGTTACTCACCCTGGAGATAATTGTTAAAAAATCGTAGGTAGATTGACTTCTAGTCTGATGAAAATTATTTTCCCAAAGCTTAGATTTTTTTAGTATATATTGTTTAGATATGAATACTGTAATTTCTTTGAACTCTTCTGCCATCACCAGAGTATAGAGGCATGTGGAATACGGAGTATGAGGGTAGAGAGGGAAGGGGAAAATACAAGGAATAGAGAGAAGGGTTAGGAGTGGGAAGAATGCAGAGAAAGGCCTACCAGCTCATCTGTCTGAGGATGAGGCCACCAGAGTTCTTGAAAGAGTTATTTGAAGGAGAGGATATTACACTACTGTGGAGTTCAGCAGGGAGCTCAGTTACCAACAGTGCTGTCCCTGGGATTTGTTTTCCTTTCTTTTTGTAGTGTTAAACATTTGTCATCATAAAATAGGTTGACAATCACCACTTGTTTTACTCTGATCATGAATATACAGTTTTAGTATTTTTATGACCACTTCTCTCTGCATTTACAAAGTCAGCACTGAGTGACTAAAGAGGCGTTTGTAATTTCAGAAGTGAAATACTTATATGAAACTCTCATTTCCTCTAGATGCAGTGAGGTAAGTAGTTGTCAGCCTCAAACATAATTCTTTGCAGATTGGAGGTTTCATAATCGTCCGTCCCTTCTTTAGCACCTGTTGCAAATGTCTTAGTTTCACTGCTGAATATTTATTTGGTCAGTAGTAGTTTTCAAAATTAGGAAGATTTGTAACTTGTCTATATTAGGAAGTTCTCAACTGAGGGCATGAAACCAGTAACTCAAAACTCAGCTTATTACCAGGAGCCGGAAATCGAGTGGGAGGAGATTGCTCATCTTTCTGCCATTGGAGCCACACATGGATTTGAACTGCCAGAGAGGTATAACTTAAAAAAAAAATTTATTAGTTTGCATTCCATATTCATATACATTGTGTTTCACATTTTCCTTCATTCACATTGTGTTTCATAGAGGCATGACTTTTGGGTTAGCACCACTTCCTATAGACTACACCTTTCCTTTAAGAACCATGTCTATGTAGTCATGAATCTATTTTGCTTATTGGCTGAGACATAAAAGTATGTGTGTTTACACAGCACATTTGTCTTGAAATTTTAACGTAGTAAGAAAATGGAAATTATTGCCAGGATCTAGGGAATACTTGTAAACATCTCTCAACACTATTTTTCTTGCTACGAGAAAGACAGGCTGGAGTAGGTAAAAAAGAACATTGAAAGTTAGGATCATAAGTCAAGGACACGAAGAGGGAAAATTGTGCAGTTGGTTCTTGAACCTTTGAATTTCAGATCTTCCATTCTTTTCATTCTGTGCTCCTTATACCTTTTTCTGTGACACAGTGAGAACAGAGAGGTTTTTGTGATGTGAAGGGCTAAAAACCCACTGCCATTATTAAGTAAGTTCAGACTTATAGTGACCATCCATTAGGTTTTTGAGGCTGTAGATATTCATGGGAGAACACTGCCTATCTTTCTCCTGTGGAGGTGCTGGTGGATTCAAACTTTCAGTCTTTCAGTTAGCAGCCCTGTATGTTACACACTGTGCCACCAGAGCTCTCTGAAGGGATACTAGTTCAGAAATGAGGGTAAAACACACCTTATTACAGAGCCAAAAATATGTTATTGTTGTTAATGTGCCATTGAGTCGCCTACAACCACAGCAACTCTATGTACAACAGATCTGAACCCTGCCCTGCCATGTGCCAAACTCACTGACTACCCTCGTTGCCGCAGTTACTATAATAATCCATCCCATCTAGGGTCTTCCTCTCTTGTGCTGTCTCTCCTGGCCATATGTCAACAGTATGTGAGGTGGAGCTTCAAAATCCTAGACTCCAAGGAGAAACTTGGTTTCACCCTCTCTTAAGACAGACTTAATTTGTTTTCTTGATGGTCCATGGTATGTTCAAGAGTCTCTTCCAGAACCATAGCTCAAAGGCATTAATTCTTCTGTCATCCTTAGTCATTGTCCAGCTCTATGATGCATAGCAAGTAATTGTGAAGACCATGGCCTCGGTCAGGCACACCTTAGTTTCTAGACTGACATTGTTGCTCTGTAGGACTCTGGAGGAGTCCCAGACAGCAGATTTACCTAATGCAGTTTGTCTTTTGATTTCCTAACTGCTGGTGTTAAGAGTGTTGATTGTGGAGCTGAGCAAGCTACAACTGTTAACATCCTCAATCTCTTCTCCATCTATTATGATGCTGTCAGTTGGCTGAGTGATGAGAATCTTTGTCTTCTTGATGTTGAGCTTACATCCATATTGAAGACTACAATCCTTGACCTTCTGCAGCAAGGACTTCAGGTCCTCTTCAGTTTCAGCAAGCAAGGTTGTGTTACCTGCATTATGTAGGTTGTTGATGAGTCTTCCTCCAATCTTGATGCCACATTCATTCTCATAAAGCCCAACCTTCCAAATGATCTGTTCTGCATATAGATTGAAAAGGTATGGAGGACACATCCCTGATGCACTCCCTTCCTGATTTTCCACCATCAGTGTTTCTCTGCTCTATTCTGAGGACTGCTTCTTAGTCCAAGTATAGGTTTCGCGTAAGCATAATCAAGTATTCTGGGATTTCCATTCTCCTCAAGGTTAACAACAATTTGTTGTGGTCCACACAGGCAAATGCCTTTGCATAGTCAAATGAAACACAGACAGATAATCTGGTACTTTGCTTTCTGCTAAAATCCATCTGACGTTGGCAAAAATGTCTCTAGTGCTTCAGCCTCTTTTAAACCTAGCTTGTATTTCTGGTGTTCTCTGTCAATGTACCGTTCCAGTAATTTCTGGGTAATCTTCAGCAAGATTTGCTTGTGTTTGATACAAGTGATACTGTATGGTAATTTCCACACACTGTCAGGTCACTTTTTAAAAAAAAA
>NW_006399917.1:1090045-1090546 GCF_000299155.1 Elephantulus edwardii
CCGGAACGGATGTCGCGGGCTTTTGGAGTCTTCGATTACCTGAGAAAACGGGGTGGGTCTGCGGGGTCTGATGGCTGTCCTGTGAGGTGCCCAACTTCAGCTAGTCAGATTTAAGAGTATGTGGATAAAAAAAAAAAAAGAAAAAGAAAAAGTATGTGGATCAGAAATTTTTAACCTAGGACTCATGGAAATCTTTTGATAGGCTTCACAGGGAAAAAAAGATGCCTGAAATTTCATTCCAAGTCTTGGATGTGTATATTTCTGTATACAATAGTCCCAGCTTTCATGAAAGCCACAAACACTCCTGGTATGTTGTTAGATGTGGTTGAGTAGACCCTGACTCACAGTGACCCTTTGTATAACAATGAAACTCCCTATGCACACCCATGTTTATTGCAGCTTTGTTCACAGTAGCAAGGAGTTGGAAACAACATAAGTGCCCATCAACAAATGAATGGATAGAGAAGCTGTGGTATATTCACACAATGGAATACTATGCTG
>NW_006399917.1:1097781-1136362 GCF_000299155.1 Elephantulus edwardii
CCTCCAATCTTGATGCCACATTCATTCTCATAAAGCCCAACCTTCCAAATGATCTGTTCTGCATATAGATTGAAAAGGTATGGAGGACACATCCCTGATGCACTCCCTTCCTGATTTTCCACCATCAGTGTTTCTCTGCTCTATTCTGAGGACTGCTTCTTAGTCCAAGTATAGGTTTCGCGTAAGCATAATCAAGTATTCTGGGATTTCCATTCTCCTCAAGGTTAACAACAATTTGTTGTGGTCCACACAGGCAAATGCCTTTGCATAGTCAAATGAAACACAGACAGATAATCTGGTACTTTGCTTTCTGCTAAAATCCATCTGACGTTGGCAAAAATGTCTCTAGTGCTTCAGCCTCTTTTAAACCTAGCTTGTATTTCTGGTGTTCTCTGTCAATGTACCGTTCCAGTAATTTCTGGGTAATCTTCAGCAAGATTTGCTTGTGTTTGATACAAGTGATACTGTATGGTAATTTCCACACACTGTCAGGTCACTTTTTAAAAAAAAAATAGGAATAAATATGGATCTCTTCAAGTCAGCTGACCAGTTAGTTGTCCTTCAGATACCTTGGCACAACCTGGTAAGCATGTCCAGGGCAGCATCTGTTTGTTGAAATATGTCAGTAGGTATGCTCCTTTATTTTTTTTGTTTGCCACGTCCTTCAGAGTGGCTAGAACTTCCTCCTTCATCATCATTGCCTCTTTTTTATATTATACTAATTTATTTCCAAAATTCGAGTACATTGTTTTTCAGATCAGATTCTTCTAATTTCCCTCACCTCTCCACCCATCAAATTGTACAACTTCATGATTAATCCCCCCCCATCCCTCTGCTTCCACCCTCCCCACCCCTTGGATCCTCATCCTCATTCTACAATAATGGTTTTATAGAATATTTATCCTTGTGGGACTGACTTAATTCACTCAGCATAATGCTCTCCAGTCCTTCCCAAATTAGGTAGTAAGTTACAAAATCATTGCTCCTGTGTTATTCCATTGTATGAATGTACCATAGAAAATGAGAACTGAGGCATGAACGGAGACTTCTATACCAGTGTTCATAGCAACGTTATTCACCATTGTAAGAAAATGGAAAAAACAACCGAGAAGTCCAATCATAATCGAATGGATTGAGAAATTATGGTACTATTGTCTCTTGATCATATGTTATTTCCTGAAATTCTTGTGTCATCCAGTTCATTTTGGTACAGTGACTCTGAATACTCCTACTATCTTCTTTTATGGAACAACAAAAATATGTTATATACATAATTATTCTCATAAGGTATAGATACAGAAGATCAAGGAATACAGCTTTCGGTATGGGTTATATCTCAATGTCAAGAAAACAAAAATTCTTATTACTGGACAAATAGGCAGTGTCATGATGCATAGAGAGGAGATTGAAACTGTCAACAGCTTGATCTTGCTTGGATCCACAATTAATACCCTTGGTACTGTTGTTGATTGCCTTTGAGTCGAGCACAACTCATAGTGATTCTATGAACAAAAGGCCTGAAGCCCCTCTATAACTATCAACATTTATCAAAGTTTACAGAGTTTCCGGAGGCATGTTGTTTAGGAACTGGATGCCATTGCTGCTTCCTTGGTACTAGCAATCAGAAAATAAGAGGACATATTGCACTGGGAAAATCTTCAATTAGGGACCTTTTTATATTATTGAGTAATGATGTCAGCTTGAAGACTAAGGTGCATCTGATTCAGGTCATAGTCTTTCTTACCACTTTATGTGCATCTGAGAGCTGGACAGTGAATAAAGATGACAGAAAAAGAATTGATGTCTTTGAGTTGTGTTGGAGTAGAGCACTGAACATCCCATGGATGGCCAGTTAATGAACAGACATGTCTTGGAGAGGGTGCAGCGGGAGTGCTCTTTGGAGGCAAGAATGATGAGTCTTTATTGCTTGGAGGGGCTATTCCTTGGAGAGGGGCATGATACTAGGAAGGGTGGAAGGTCAGCGAAGCAGAGGAAAATGCTCAACCAGGTGGATTGACATGGTGACTGCTAAATGGCTCTCTTGTGTCAGGAAGTGTGAGGATGTCACAGGGTACAACAGGGTTCAGATCATTTGTTCATAGGGTTGCTGTGAGTTGTACTCGACTTGACAGGACCTAACAACAACAACAACAACAACAAAACATAGTCTGATTTACCAAGGAGAATATGGATCCAAACAAATAACCTGGCCTGGATCATATAGTTAGAAGCAGTTTGAGCACAGATTCAAACCAAATCTCTTATAAGTTTCTTTTCTTCATTCTATACTATTCTATTCTATGATGTGGATTAACTGCCTCTGAAAACACCCTTGAGGGTCAGCTATGGGTTATTTCCAACTTTACGACAAACAACAACAGCATCATGTGTAGTCCTTTTCATCTGAGACATGAAATTATTTTGTTATGGAGAAAATACTCAGGGTATTGCAAGTAGTGGATCTGGGTGTGCCTGTTGCCCTTTTTGCAGTTCAACATAAAATTTTGTAGTTGATGTTTATTTATGAATTTTCTCTTGTTTTTAGGATATCCGGAAATTCTTTGGGGTTATACCAAGTGGAAATAAACTGGTAAATGAAGCAGTGAAAAAGAATGAGAAAACAAAGTCTACTGAAGAAACTCTGAAAACAAAGAAAGGAATAAAAGAACTTAAGGTTAGTTTTCCAAAAACAATTTCAAATTGCTTAAAAGTTAAAAAAGCTGAGTTCCTAAATTTAATGTATTGATAATCTCAAGTAAATACAGATTTCAGCTCAGTTAGAAGAGAGGAGAAGAAAGTACAAACGTTACTGTTACCGTTTCTGATTAATACAGCTTAAACACATTGTGGTGTAGCCTGGTGTTTTTCATTATAGACGTGGGACCCATTTTTATTGGAAAGACTTTATGCTTAAGACCAGAGTTTGCTCCCAGAGACCTGAGTTCTGTTCTCAGGTGAATGGACTTCTGGCATGGTAGGCTTTGGAAGAAAGCTTTTTTCCTTTACCCTGTTCTTTGTGGGCCTTTGAGAAGTAAAGAATCAGGGTCATTCTAAAGCAAGCTGTGGCTATTGTAGTGTGTCTGCATGTAAAATGTAAATCACTTATATCTCTTCAAGTTCATGTACCACTCCATCCTTTATGCTCAGTTGTCAGATATATTTATCTATGTATGTTACTAATTCATGCTTCATTGTAGTAGTTTTTGTAAATGGTTATCTGTGTTTTAAAGATTCATATATTTGCCCTTTTTATGTTCTTAATTTCTTTCTAAAGAGCTGAATTTCTATCTAGTATTTTCTTACAACCCAAAGAAATATATTTAGTATTTCTTGTAATTTAGCTGTTAGTAATGAGACCAATTTAGCTGTTAGTAATGAGACCAAGAAATTGTTGTCCAAACAGAGCAAGGGTATATTGTATGGTTTGAAACCAAGAAAAGTATGCATCATCAGGGCCGTATCCTTCCTAACACCTATTCAGTCTTTATGCTGAGCAAATCATTTGAGAAGCTGTACTCCATAACGAATAAGGTAGCATCAATATCAGAGGAAGACTGATCAACAGCTATGCAATGCAGATGATACAACCTTGCTTGCTGAGAGGAGGACATGAAACACTTGCTGCAGAAGATCAAAGACTACAGCCTTCAAAATGGGTTACATCTCAACATCAAGAAGACAAAAAACCTCGCCACAGGGCCAATAAACAACATCATGATAGATGGAGAAAAGATTACAATTTTCAACCATTTCATCTTAGTTGAGACTACAGTCATCACTCTTGGTACCAGCATTAGGAGGTCAGGAGATGTATTTCATTGGGCTGGTCTGTATTCAGGGCCTCTCCAAATTTTGAAGAGCAATGGTGTTAATTTGAAGACCATCATGAGCCTAATCCAGGTCATCGTCATTTAAATCACCTGCATCTGAGAGCTGGACAGTGAATAAATATGACAGAAGATGAGTTGATGCCTTTGAGTTGTGGTGTTGGAGAACAATATTGAATATGCCATGGGCTGCCAGAAGAACAAACAGATGTGTCTTGGAAAAAGTGCAGCCAGAGTGCTCCTTGGAGGCAAGGATAGTGAAGCTTCGTCTCACATTCTTTGAGTATATCGTTAGGAGGAGGTGGCTTCGTGGTAAGGAGCTGTGCTGCCAACTTGAATGGACACAGTTTGAGTCGACCAGCAGCTCTGCAGGAGAAAGATGGGCAGTCTCCTCCCCTGTGATGATAAAGCCTCTGAAAACCTGCTGGATAATCAGTTATGAGTTGGTTTCAACTCTGTGTTCCATAACAACAACATTACTTAGAGAGGTGAAAGGTCAGCAAAAGAGAGGAATACCCTCAGCAAGATGTGTTGACACAGTGACTCAGCAGTGGGCTCTCAGTTATGTCAGAGGTGATAGGATGGATGGCACAAGGTTCAGAGCTGTTGTTCGTAGAATGTTACTCTAAGTTGTACTTGACAGCACCTAACAACGACATTGTCTCAAGAAGAGTGAAACGAGAACCTTCCTACTGAGAAAAAATATTCAACAATGCCTTAACAGTTAAGAGACTGATCTCTAAAATTTGTAGAAAGCTTTAACACCTAGACAACAAAAAGACAATCAAATTAAAAAATAACCCCAGGACATGAACAGACATTTCACCAGAGACATTCAGGTGGCCAGTAAATACATGGGGAAATGTGCTCATTATCTCATTCATTATTCATTAGAGAGATTCAATTCAAAACAGCAAGGAGGTAACATCTCATCTGAACAGTAAGATGGCAAACAAATGCAAGGGTCAGAGAGATTGGAACTCTCTGTACATTGCTGGTGGGACTGTGAAATGGTGCAACCACTGTGGAAAATGATATCATTCTACCTTAAAAAATTGGAAATAGGCCATTTGCTCCAGCAATCTTATTACTAAGTATATATTCTAAAGAAATAGATCCGAGCCATGAATACACACACACACACACATACACACACACACGCACGCACACGCACACGCGCGCACGCGCGCTCCTTGTAGCATTAAATAATAGTAGCAAAGAGATGGAAGCAACTTATTGCCCATCAGCAGGTGAATAAATGAAAACACTATGGGACGAACTTAGGATGGAATACTATGCATTTAAAGAAAATTGAAGAATTTACCAAATGCCACATAAAATGGATAAACCTGGAAAACATGCTGAGTGAAATAAATCAGACATAAAAGAACAATTATTGTGTAAGTCCATTGTTATTATTATAAAGCTAAGGAAAAGTATACAAATATAAAATAATCCTGGAAAACTAGCTACCAGGGATAAGAGAAGAGACAAAGGAGAAGGAAAACCAATAAGTTGCAAATAGACACATAATAAATTGGATAAAAGGAAAGGCCATATAAAATAATGTTATTTTTGTGTTGTGTACCACAGAGTTGGAACTGACCTATAGCTGACCCTCCAGAGGTTTTTCAGAGGCAGTTAATTGCATGGGAGATGACCCAACCTTCTTGGGCAGAGCAGCTGGTAGCCTTAAACCACATGCCTTCGAAATTGCAGCACAGCTTCTTGCCACTAGGCCACCAGAGTTAAAATAAGTATAATATAAGGGACGATTAATATAGTATTACTGATTAAAAGGTAGACACAGACAGCAGTAATAGACAAGAGTAATCAACAGAGAACCCCTCCCTTCGAGATGCTGGCGCCTCGGCCTGCCCCCTGCAGTGGAGTGTGTGAAGTCACTTAGGGCTCCCTCTTCTCTTCTGGTTATGGCTTGAGCTGTGAGGAGTTAGCTTGTTTGCCGGACTCCTTGGAACCATGGCATCCCTTTCCCTTGCTCCCGTTAACATCTTCAAAGCTGGAGCTGATGAAGAGAGAGCAGAAGTAGCTCGTTTGTCGTCTTTTATTGGTGCCATTGCTATTGGAGACTTGGTAAAGAGTACTTTGGGACCCAAGGACATGGACAAGATTCTTCTAAGTAGTGGACGAGATGCCTCCCTTATGATTACTAATGACAGTGCAACTATTCTGAAAAATATTGGTGTTGACAACCGAGCAGCTAAAGTTTTAGTTGATATACCAAGGGTTTAAGATGATGAAGCTGGTGATGGTACTATCTCTATTACTGTTTTAGCCACAGAATTACTAATGGAAGCAGAAAATTTAATTGCAAAAAAGATTCATCCGCAGACTATCATTGCAGGCTGGAGAGAAACCACAAAGGCAGCAAGAGAAGCTCTTTTGAAGTCTGCTGTTGATCATGGTTCTGATGAAACTAAATTCCGTCAAGATTTAAGGAACATTGTGGGAACAACTTTATCCTCAAAACTTCTAACTAATCACAAAGATCACTTTACTAAGTTAGCTGTAAAAGCTGTTCTTAGACTGAAAGGTTCTGGGAATCTGGAGGCAATTCATGTCTTCAAGAAGTTAAGAGGAAGTCTGGCAGATTCCTGTTTAGATGAAGGCTTTATATTGCATAAAAATATTGGAGTAAATCAACCAAAGCAGATTGAAAATGCTAAAATTCTTATTGCAAATACTGGCATGGATACAGACAAAATAAAGATAATTTGGTTCCAGGGTCAGAGTTGATTATACAGCAAAGGTTGCAGAAATAGAACATTCAGAAAAGGAAGAAATGAAGGAGAAAGTTGAACATATTCTTAAGCATGGAATCAATTGCTTTATAAACAGGCAGTTAATTTACAATTTTCTTGAACAGCTGCTGGTGTCATGGCTATTGAGCATGCAGATTTTGCAGGTGTGGAACGCCTGGTACTTGTCACAGGTGGTGAAATTGCTTTTAACTTTGATCACCTGGAATTGGTGAAGCTTGAAGTTGCAAACTTACTGAGGAGGTCATGATTGGAGAAGACAAATGGATTCACTTTTCTGGTGTAGACCTTGGGGAAGCTTGCACTATTGTTCTTCGTGGTGCCACTCAACAAATTTTAGATGAAGCAGAAAGATTGCTCCATGATGCACTTTGTGTTCTTGCCCAAACTGTGAAGGATACTAGAACTGTTTATGGAGGAGGCTGTTCTGAAATGCTGATGGCTCCTGCTGTTACACAACTTGCCAATAAAACACCTGGCAAAGAAGCTGTTGCAATGGAATCTTAATGCCAAAGCACTAAGAATGTTGCCAACTATCATAGCAGACAACGCAGGCTATGACAGTGCTGATTTGGTGGCACAGCTCTGGGCTGCCCACAGTGAAGGCAATGTGACGGCTGGACTGGATATGAAGGAAGGTACCATTGGTGATATGTCAATACTAGGTATAACCAAAAGTTTGCAAGTGAAGAGACAAGTTCTTTTGAGTGCAGCTGAAGCAGCAGAGGTGATTTTACGTGTGGACAACATTATCAAAGCAGCACCAAGGAAACATGTCCCAGATCACCACCCCTGTTAATAAACATTCCTTTATACTGTTGCGTTCTGGACCAGTTCATAGCAAAATTGTATTTGAAAGAGTTCAACTTCTTAAAGAAGATTATGGAATTGAATTAACTCTGGCTGTTATATCTTTTCAGTTTGGACATTTAACTGACCTCTTTTCTAACATGGGTCTAATTTATTTGCTATTTTAAAATTGAGTTGATTTGAAAGTTAACTTCTTAGACTGTGCATTAAAATAAAAATTTGAATAATTAAAAATAAAGACAAATCAACAGTAATAGACCGCTACATACATAATACTATATTATCAGTAATAAAAAATACTAATCTCTAATCAATACATGGACAAGCGAGCAAATGAAACAGGGGCAAGTGAAAGAGATTACATCCATAAATTTTGCATATAATAGGTCAGCAGGAGTGCTGTTGACCATGTAGACAAAAAGCAGGGGACAATATTACATAAACCTCTTACCTCTAACCTAACCATCTGATGGACTGAATCACTGGTCATTCTGCTTAATCGTAATAATCTCTGGGACACTGTGATCAGTTAATGGTTCAGAAGGATAGCATTTTTCATTCCTCACTGTTGAGTAGTGACTTAAGATCTAAAAGCTTGTGAGCCACCATCTCAGATCTCTTTGAGCAGCCGTGGGTCTTTCCCTGGGTAGAACAAAGAAGAGTGGTGAAAAACCAAGAGACTTGGAAACGAGTAGTCCATGGGCACCAGTGCAGCTTGTGGGCCTCAACTTCCATGACCGTGAGACCAGAACTGCCAGTTGGTACCTGACTACTACTATTAATCACTATGAAAGGGATCACAGTAGAAGGTCCTGGATAGAGTGAATGAAAACTAGGGCAAAACTCAAAGCCCTGATTTTGGTCAGCCTTAATGGCCTGATGGAGACTGGTAGTACCCTGGAAACTGTGACCTTCAGCCTCTCTTTAAGCCTGGAACTGGACTCACCTCTGTGACATAACTTTCCTCCAGACAATGAGCAGCTTTAACATCAGGAAG
The DNA here is from genome assembly GCF_000299155.1 of Elephantulus edwardii. NCBI lineage: Eukaryota > Metazoa > Chordata > Mammalia > Macroscelidea > Macroscelididae > Elephantulus > Elephantulus edwardii. The sequence continues at coordinate 1,106,196 of NW_006399917.1, forward strand.
ACGCTCGGCACTTGACCACTCACCTGCACAGAATCACAGGGACAGCATTTGTCAAAAGGTAAACCTCAGTGGCCAGGAAGGGAGAAGCTGGCGGGATGAATGTAGGTGAGAACCACAGGGGGATAATGGGATACAATGTGGGGTTGTACTCAATGTTAGGAAATAAGATGCATATCAGAAAAACCCCACAAAAGTAATTGAAAAGTTCTGAAAAGAAATTAAAAATAAGTCTTTCCTTTTCCTCACTTTTTTTAAAGTGTAAGGTTGGACTTTATTTTTTAAAAAGTCTTGAGGACTATAAATCACAAAATAAAAGCAGATTACTATGTAGAAACCTACTGAATACGTTTTAACTCTGCAGGAGAACTTTAATCAGAGTTGTTCTTTTGACATATTTATTCGCAATGCTACCTTTTATAATGCTCTTTTTCACAAGGTTATATCTTTATTTCAAATTATATTGCATGTTATTTCCTCAAGAAAACCTTTTCATTTTAAATGCTGTGTTTTTGGCTCCTAAAAACGGCACCTTAGAAAGGGGCAATTGCTACTCAGTCTCTGGTGGCATTATTCCATATTAGTTTCATCAATAAGAAAACCTTCAGAATGTTAATTTTGGACATTAAGTTCCTCCCAACCTACACCTTGCCCCCATATGTGGTCCAGTTTGTCTTTGAATGAGAAAAGGAAATAGGAAGAGGAAAATCAAAAGCAGCCATTAAAATAGTTCCTCATCCTTAATTGTTATTTTTTCTGAATATGGAACTTTGTGTTGAGAGGGTTGTTTTGGTTGTGGTTTTGGGGTTCCACGGTCTTTTGGCCTCCACACTTCTGATGAGATGTCAAGTGTCATTCCTTTTGTTTTTCTTTGCAATGTATTTTTCTAATGCTGTTTTAAAGGGTAGTGCTTATTTTGGTTGTTTTTTTTTTGTCTCTGGTTTTCATCGATTTGACTTGTGATATGCCCGAGTGTAGTTTTCCTTGTGTCTTACCTGCTTAGTGTTTCTGAACTTCTTGAATCTTTAAAAGAAATTTATCACTTAGCAAATTTGGAAAACTGTTGCCATTATTTCTTCAAATTTTTTTTTTTTTACTGTTTTCTCTGTCTTCTCTTTCTAGGGGTCCAATTACATACATGTTTGAATTTTTATTGTCTCACAGGTCATTGAGTCATGTTTATTTCCCCCCTCTTTTCAGTAATTGCTCTGTATACAGTTTAGTGATATTGGATATATTTGAGTTGTGCAACTTTTTTTGCCCTCCTTTTCTCGGTTGCTCTTCTCTTATTTGCATAAGATTCACCCACGTTCCTATTTAATTTTTTCAGCGATTCTTGTTAATTTAAGGAGCTCTGGTGGCATTATCCATAGGGAATTGTACTTCTAACCCAAAAGTAGTTCCTATTGGATGATTTGAATCTTCCAGTGGATCCATGGGAGAAAAATGGGCAGTCTACTGCCATGCAGTTTATAGCCTCCAGAAACCTTCTGGAGAGGCAACTATGAATTGGTTCTCACTGTAGCATTGTATTTCAGTTTGACTTCCAAGTTGCCAATTTAATCCCATAAGAGTGTGTGTGTGTGTGTGTGTGTGTGTATAGTTCTTATAAGAGCACAGTGCTTTTCCTAGTTGACCTAAACTTTTGTTTAATTTGAAGATGACTGCACAGGATATTTTTGGTTTAAGGCTTTAAAGATTGTCCCAGGGCCATAGTTTCTGAGATTTGTCATAGCTTCACAAAGTCTGGATTCTGTGACAACTTGAAATTCTGTTCTTCATTTCCCCACTTTTGATAAAGATTCCTCTATTAAATCTTTGAGCAAAATATTTCATAATGGTAATCAGGCAGCATTCAGTTCTGGTCTCATAGCAAAGGAAGCATGCTGTTATTGATGGAGGCAAATAGACACCGTTTCTTTTCCCTGCTCCTGAGTCGGCTTCTTTCTCTTGTTCCAGGTAAATAGAATTGCTTAATTTTACAAGCTTGTTGATCTTTTATTTTCGTAGTTTTATTATAATGATAGAGAAATATCTTAGTTTTATATTTAATTGGTTATAATAAACTATTTTCTGTTTCCAAGCGTCGAGGACTCTCCTTCATAGGGTCGCTATGAGTCGCCTGCGACTTGACGGCACTTAACAACAACAAACATTTTCTGTTTAATTTCTTTTTTTCTGGGGAAATCTGAATATGTTAAAATGATATGTATGTATGACTAGGAAACATACTTTTCCTTTTGGCTTAGTTTTCCAATAGTGATTGGCTACAGCTGTGCCCCAAATTAGTCAGCTTTTAGTTCTATGTCTAATCTTTATATCTAGGAAGCTTTTCATTGGAATATCTGGTATCTTTTTATTCTTTGATATACAGAGATTAGTGTTGAAAGTGAAGCTGATTAATAATGTAATTTTTTTGTAATTCTTCTGTTTTCTCATACATTTATTGTCTGGCCCTTTCTTTAGCCTAATCAAGATATTACTAAAATTTTACTAAAATATTACTGGTTAATTCTTTGTGGTGGAGGACTGTCTTGCACATTGTCAGATACTTGATATTGTTCCTGCTCTCACCACCCTGAGATGCCTTTCCTCCAGAATGATAACTAAAAATGTCTCCAGAGGTTGAGACATATCTCCAGAGAGTTAAAATCATACCTGATTGAAAAGCACTAAGTTCAAATCTAGTGACAAATAATAGGGTAGGTTACAATAGATGTTCTAATTATACTGTGATATTTATAGGTAAATAGTTCTTGCCAAGATGATGACTTCAAACAGAAACAACCAAACAAGAAAAAGAGGATCATTTATGATTCAGGTAATTATTTTATGACTTAAAAAAGTATTTTCTAAACTAATATAAGATACACAGTTTGCTGTGCTGTTCATAGAGATGTTAATGCTTTGAAAAGAAGACTGTATGCTAAAATAGTGTTTACAGTCTAGATATTTTAATGCATTAATTATTTAGAGAGATATTAGTGTGTAGCATGTCTCATACTTAATTGAAACATGGTATGTATTTTTAAAATATTCCCATTAAGCTCTCTTCCAACTATGTTTCTTTGTTTTCTTAAATAAAGCTATATTGCATGTTCAGTGAAAGTTTATACAGCTAATTAGATTGCTATATACTAATCTCTACACAAATAGTTCATCCTCACTGTTTCCTACTTTTGCATTCTAGTCACCAATTATCATTAACGCATCCTGATTGCATGTTGGGTCAATTTCAGACTGCAAAATTTGGTAAAAATTCTGTTTCTTCCTCTTTGGCACTAGATGAAGGAGCATATGCTTGAATAATACTTGTTGTGTTGTACGTGTATGGATATTATCTCCGAGTGTAGCACACACTCCATTGCGTTCAAACCACTCTCCCAGTCATCCTGGTCTGGTTTCTTGATGTCCTGAAGGACGATGCAGCTGCCTTGCTGGTTCTGCAGTTTCGTCAGTTTCTTGGCATGATCCCTTTCCTCATGGGATTGGTGGAGAAAGTATTTGGCAAAATTCTTCAAAGCCACATCATCACGGTCAAAGTAGTCAGACACAGACAGGTAGACATAGGCGTAGAGCTCCAGGTTGATCTGGTGGTTGATGGCAGCTTCTGAGTCTTGGTTGTAGTTCTGGCGCACCTGCGAAGGGGACGCGGTCATGGTGGTGGCGGTTGTGCAGTGCTGGAGCGGAGGCAAGGAACTTGGGGCGTCCCAGAGTGCTGATGTGAGGAAGTGGTGGAGGACTAGCTGGAGATGACTGACGGGGAGATGCTGGCGAGTGCGGGGTTCTGTTCAAGCGCTGTTGAAGCAGGAGACCACGGCGACTCTGTAAAGAGCATATCCATTCCCTGCATGTTTTTGTTGTTGTTAAGTGCCCTTGAGTCATATGTGACTCATAGTGACCCTATGAACGAAAGTCCTAGGCGACCCTATAATGGAAATCCTGACAGTTGTGTGACTTTCAATCCTTTCTCCATGTTCATTGAGGCAAGCTATTTATGGAAGTGGATACCACTCCTGCTTCCATGCTCGTTTTAGCCAGGAGCACCACCAAACACTGTCTGCCATGGGTAACCATTATCACATTTGACAGTCAGTGTCACAGTGTTCAGCTTGACAGCTATGACAAGTTACCTCTGTAGGGCAAGTGGATGCACTAGGGCTATATGACCTACAAGAATGTTTCACCAAAAACCATTAAAGACAGACCCAGGGCCCTACAGGAGTTTAATCTACTGCCTGGAGCAAGCTCTGCAGGCTCCACTCTTACTTCCCCTTAGTTTAGGCCTCTGAGCTGCCATTCATTCCCTGCATAGTATATGATTATCTGATTCAAAGCGGCCATAGCTGGTTCATTGCATCTCACTAATGCCTAGTATGTTGATATTCATGCGTTTCATGGATCCATAACTAACACCCTTGGTACAAGCAGTCAGGAAATCAGGAGACACATTGCACTGGGAAAATCTGCACTTAAGGAGCTTTCCAAATTATTTTGGAGTAGTTTTGTCAGTTTGAGGACAAAGGTGCGGCTGATTGAGCCCATAGTCTTTCTCATTACTAGCTATGTATCTGAGACTTGGACAGTGAATAAGGGTGACAGAAAAAGAATTGATGCCTTTGAACAGTGCTGTTGGCGAAGAGCACTGAACATCCTATGGACTGCCAAGAAAACAAACGTGTCTTGGAGAGAGTGAAGCCATAGTGCTCTTTGGAGGCAAGAATGATGAGGCTTTGCTTCACATGCTTTGTACATATTGCTAGGGGGTGCTAGTCCTTGGAGAAGGACATGATGTTAGGAAGGGTGGAGGGTCGGTGAAGTAAAAGAAGACCCTCAACCAAGTGGATTGATAAGGTGACTGCTGAATGGGCTCTTCTGTGTCAAAGTGTGAGATCTTTTTGTTCATAGGGTTGCTATGAGTCATACTAGACTCAGTGGCACCTAACACCACTGCCACCACCACCAGACAAATAGTTCAGGGATACTTTCACTATTAACTGTATTTAACAGTATTTATTACAGTTTGTCAGCATTTTCTTTAAGTGTGTTTTGATTATTCTAGCATTTGATTTGTTTCTAGCATTTTAGTTTCTCTTTTCTTGTTAATTTTTTTGTCTCATATAAATGACTTTACAGTGGAGCCCTGTACTCACGGATAAATAATCTTTGCATACCAATCTCTTATTTTGCTAAATGGTAATCTTGAGGCATAGTGTCAATTTAAGGTTTTAATACTATCCTGGGCAGTAGTCTCAGAGAATCCTCTTTGACCTCAGCTGGTCTAAGAGGTCTGAAGGTTTTTAAAAAATTTGCGTTCTGTTCCATATTTTTCTCTTAAAATCATATTGAAAGGTTTCGGATCAAAGCCAAGAACCACGCTGAGGTAGAAACATTTCCCAGAGTTCATTGCATGCCGGGCTACTCAGCAAGGGGAGTAGCACTGGGGTTTGAGCTCAGGGTGTTTATATGGGGTCATTACAGTGGCTCATTGCGGCATAAAGCTTCTGGTCTTGGGAAACTGGTTCTGGGGAATGTCCTGACATAGGATTTATGAGTTCTGGTTTCAGAAAATGTCCTGACATAGGATTTTCTGAGTTCTGGTTTTGGAAAATATCCTGACATAGGATTTTTGAGTTGAACTTCAACCTCCATTTTGATTTTTAGCCTAATACATATTATGGGCTATTTCAGAAGAGAGTACTAGACAGGCACCCTAATTCTTTTGTCCTTAAAGTAGACCTTACTGTGGCTCATGTTGGTAGAGGGCCCTGCTGACTAATTGCATCTTTGAAAATTGTTATGTGACTTCAAGTTGGAACTGACTCTAATTCATAGCTGATCCTCCTGTGGATTTTCAGAGGCTGTAAATCTCATGGGAGGAGAGTGCCCATCTTTCTTCTGTGGGGCAACTTTACATTGATTTACATTTTTCTCTTTAACCTGTAAGGTATAGAGACTAGTAGTTGTAGCTGATACTCTACTGATCATTGTAGCATTGTAGTGAAATGAGTTATTTATTTTGGACTTTTTGCTTTTCCATACCATCCAAAGAGACTGGAATTTTGTTTTGACATTGAGTTGGGAAGAATTGACTCCTTAATAATGTTTTGTTAACCTCCACCTTGATTTCTTGAAAATGTGATTAAATAAATGCCTTAGAATATTTCTTTTTTTAAAAAAAAATGTTGCTTTTAAAACACACCTTTAAGCATTTAGTCTTGAGCTTGATGGGAAGATTTCACTTTTTTGTTACCTTAAAAAGAGACATAAAAACAATTTAAAGGTATTTTGAATTTTTTTTTTTTTTGCATAATCAGTTATTGCCAAGGAGTTGGAACTGACTTATAACTGACCTTTCACTGGGTTTTCAGAGGCAGTAAATTGGATAGGAGGAGAGTGCCCATCATTTCTCCAATGAGTAGCTGGTGGATTCGAACTGCCTCCTTTTGGGTTGGCACTGTACCTTCTTCCCAACTAGGCCACCAGATTTCCTTTTTCAGATGGATAAGCTCGATTTTTGTTTTGAGGTGTTAAAAATAGTGATAGCACTCAGGAAATTTTCGTCTTTAGTTTTCTCTCTGGTGTGAGCTCTATGGGTTGTCTGGATTTGGGATTGCAAAGGCTGTCAATTATAAAAGTATGTGTATACTGCATGCCTTTTATTGCTCTGTATTGTAAGGACTTTTTAAAAAAAGTATGTATCCTGTTTCCTGGGAATTTGTCTCTTTTGGGAAACTAATTTAGAACAGTATGAGAAAGAATCTAAGTGTATGGTACAGAGGAAGAGGAAGGACACTAAAGTGTATGGAACACCTCCTTTATATCATGTATTGTGCCAAGTACTTAATGAACACTTCAAATTGATATGTGTACTTGATCTTGGCAAATAACGTGGGCTGAATACTGACCCTCCCAGGTGTTCATTCCCCATCTCTTAGACCTTACACTTCAAATTGATATGTGTACTTGATCTTGGCAAATAACGTGGGCTGAATACTGACCCTCCCAGGTGTTCATTCCCCATCTCTTAGACCTTATGAGGCTACACAGCAAAAAGGAATCAGTATGCTTCATATGGATGGAATCAGGGCTGCTAACCAGATGTCCTTAAAATAGGTAAAAAATTGTGTTTTCAAGGTGGTTCCAAGGTAATCCTAAGAATCTTTTAAGAGTAAGAAAAGTGCAACAATGAATGAATGGAAATCCAAAATCTCTGTAAATGTTCTTTAAAATTAATAAAAAAAAGAGTAAGCAAACAGCATAGGCTAAGAGCATGAAGGTTGGAAAGAGTCAGAGGACCAGCGGGGAGGTGGCATGAGAAGCACTCATCTTGCTGTTGTCAGCTTTGAGGATGGACACAGGGGGCCAGGGAACACTGGCAGCCTTTAGACATTGGAAAAGACAAGGAAATGGATTCCCTGTGGAGTATCCAGAAAAGAACTGTAAAACATTTATAGTGACAGAATTTGTAATAAATTTGTGTTGTCCTAACCCTTTAATCTGTGATAATTTTTTTTAATAGCAGCAATAGAAAATTAACACATAAATGTAATTATGAGTAGAAGGAGTCTGCAAGAGTCAGAAGAAGTGACTTGAAGAGGATGTGGGGAATTGGAGCACAGAGAACGACTGCTTTAAAAACACGTGGTATTATAATATTTCTTATCAAAATTTTGTCTTTATTTTTTCTCACACACAGATTCAGAACCAGAGGAGACAGTGCAGGTTAAAAATGCCAAAAAGCAACCAGGAAAAAAACCATTGTCTTCTAAACCTGGTAAAATCCTGCGAAAAGATCCCGTTACATTTATTTCAGAATCTGGTAAGACTACTGGCAGTGTTTAGGTGTTTGAGAGATTCAGTGTGTGTTATATTTTTGTCTAAATATGCCTCCTTTACTTTGAACTGAATTTTTAGTAGCTTTTTTTTTTTTCTTTGTTGAATTGGATTTGTCACGGAAAGACTATAATCATGTTAGGCATTTTCTGTGGTTAAGGTAGTGGATTAAGGGCAAATTACAGAGAATTGGCTCTTGGAATTTTGAATTCAGCCATTCAATTCTACCAACCACACTGAGGGAGTAAAAATGTGCTTCTATAAAGATTGTGGTTTGCCATTGAATCAGAACAAACTCATTGACCCTCCAGCAGGATTTTCAGAGGCAGTAAATCACATGGGAGGAGATTGCTCATCCTTTTCCTACAGAGCAGCTGGTAGATCTGAATGCGTGCCTTGGGATTGCAGTGGAGCTTTTTACCTCTAGACCTCCAGAAGTCCCTTCCATTAAGATTGCTGCCTTTAACAAAAGAAAGTATTAAAAAAATATAAAAAATAAAAAAAAAAAAGATTGCTGCCTTTGAAATCCTATGAGACAGTTCTACTCTGTCTGATATGCTTGCGTGTATAGAAATTGACTTGATGGCACATAGGTTTGTTTTGCTTTGTTGTGGCATTAAATGATGAAACTCCATCTTGAATCCTACATTAAGATATTATTGGGTCTATTATTATTAATATCATATGCCATCCCATAGCAATCCTATAAACAGTAAATCTGAACCCTCTCCTGCCCTTTGCCAACCTCACAGTCTCTGACACTTTTTAGCCCATTGCTCTTGTCATTGTGTAAGTCCACCTGATTGAGGGTCTTCTCCTTTACTGTTCTTTCACCTTTCTAAGCATGATGTCCTTCTCTAAGGTATAGCCTCTCCTTGCAATATGCCCTAAGTGTGAGACACATAGCTTTCCATCTTGCTTCCAAGGAACAATTTGGCTTCATCTTCTCCAGGATGCAACTGCAGCCCATATTGTTAGGTTGCATGGACATTTATTTTTATTCAGTTTCTTCTCAAGGTGAAGAAAACTTTTTATAAATGTCCTAGATAAAAATAGTAGCTTTCTGTTCACCCTTTGCAAGTGAAAAAGGGTGGATCGTTCCACTACTGACATTTTTGGAAAAGCAAACAAAAAATAGAGAGGGGAACACTTTCCAGCTTGTTGTATGAGGCCATTAGTGCACTGGTAAGAGGCCTTACGATGCCATGGTTAAGTGCTTGGCAATGAACCTAAAGGTTGGTGGCACCAACCAATCCAGTGTCTCCATAAGAGAAAGTCTTGGCATTTGGCTTCCATAAAGATTACAAGAAAACCCCATGGGGCAGTTCTGTGGTCCTATGTGGCCACCATGAGTCAGAATTGACTCAGTGACACGATACAGCCAAATGATAGTAACTGTGTTTTGTAATCTTACGGACAGGCTTCTTTCTTCCTCATTTTTCCTTTTTATTTTCAAATCTGTACAGCCAGTCCAGAGGCTGACAGCCAGTCACTATGACTGTGACTAAGCATTCTTCACTGACAGGGTGGAGGCGGGCCCTCCTGGCTTTCCAGAGGAGCTGGACTGATGGAGCTGTCATTGGCCTGCTTCCTGGGGAGCCTGAGCCCACAACCCGTCACAGATAGGCCTTTTCTATTCTGGAGATAGTTGTAATTTTCTTTTCTTTCTTTTTTTTTTTTTTTTTTTAATTTGTTGTGTGCTGTTGAATCGGATCCAACTGGCACAGGAGGAGATTGCCCCTCCTTCTCTAGTGGAACATCTGGTGGATTAGAACCGCGTGCCTTTGGGATTGTGACACAGTCTTGCCACTAGGCCACCAGAGCTCCCTTGGAGATTGTTGTAATTTAAATGATTGTTTTCATATAAAGTCTAAACTATAAGGAAAAAAAAGAAAATGAAACTTTGTTGCTTTCGAAGTTTAACATAAAATTGTTACTTACCATTGAGTCAACCAACTCCAGACAGAGCCCTCAGTGGGTTTAAAGAGGCAGTTAATTGCACAGGAGGAGATTGCTCCCCTTTTCTTGTGGAGCTCTTGTGGATTCAGACCTCATGCCTTTGGGTTGGTAGTGCAACTCCTTACCACTAAGCCACCAGAACTCCTAAAATATAATTGGTAGTGTTTAATGTTTAGAGCAATATTAGCTTTATAGAAAATTATGCAGAAAATCCAGAGTTCTGTATTATTTTCTCCTCTTTCTGTCTCCTGTTGCTGATATTTTGCATTAGCATGGTCATTTGTTATAATTAATGAGCCAGTATTGGCACAATTTTATAAACAAAAAAAAGTACATTGTTTACTAATTAGGGCTCACTGTGTTGCATGGTTTTGTGAACTTTGAGAAATGTATAATATCCTCTATGTACCATTACAGTACCATACACAATAGTTGAATTGCCCTAAAAATTTCCTTATATTCTCCCTATTCATCCTTCCCTCTATTACTCTGTGCCCTGGCAGCCACTGATCTTTTTACTGTCTTCCTTTTTTTAAAGTTTATACTAGTTTATTTATAAAATTCAAATACATTGTTTTCAAAATCACATTCTTTCAATTTCCCTCAACCACCCCCCCAACAAATTGTACGACCCATGATCAGTCCTCCCTTTCCCCTGCCCATTCTCATCCCTCTGCTTCCACCCTCTCCCACCCCTCTTGGATCCTTATACTCATTCTACAATTATGGTTTTATATAATATTTGTCCTTATGGGACTGAGTTAGTTCACTCAGCATAATGATCTCCAGTCCCTTCCAAGTTAGGTAATAATTTACAAAATCGTTGCTCCTGTGTGCTATATAGTATTCCATTGTATGAATGTGCCATAATTTCTCAATCTGTTCGTTTGTGCTTGGACATCTGGGCTGTTTCCAAGTTCTTGCAATGGTGAATAATGCTGCTATGAACATTGGTGTACAAATCTCCGTTTGTGCTTCAGTTCTTATATTCTCAGGGTGTATTCCAAGTAGTTGAATAGCTGGGTCATATGGAATGTCTATGTTTAACTCCCCCCCCCTTTTTACAGAGACTTTGGATTTCCATTCATTCATTGTTGCACTTTTCTCTCTTCCCACCCGTCCCCCCCTGTTTGCTCTTCTCTTTGAAAAGAAAAAGAAAAATTTCTTCACTGTTGTACAGTCCTTCCTCCTGTGTTTAGTTTTTTGAGGAAGTGCCAAACTGCCTTCCAGAAAGGTTTGTACTATTTTACAATCCTACCAACAATGTAGAAGAGTTCCTTTCTCGCCACATCCTCTCCAACATTTATTTCTTGCTGCCCTGTTAAACTTTGCCATTGCTACTGGAGTGAGATGGTACCTTATTGTGGTTTTGATTTGCATCTCTTTTATTGCCAGTGATTTGGAGCATTTCTTCCTAACTAGTGATACAAAAGACCTATACAAAGAAAACTACAGAACATTTCTGCAAGACACAATAAAAAACCTAAAGAAATGTAAAAGTGTGCCCTGTTCATGGACAGGAAGGAATACTCAATATTGTGAAAAAGACAAGCCTACCAAAAGCAACTGACATGTTCAATGCAATCTCAATCCAGATACCAAATTAATTTTTCAGGAAGATTGAAAGAGAAATTATCAGATTTATTTGGAGAGGCAAAAGATCCTCCGAATAAGCAAAACACTTCTGAGAAACAAAACAGGTTGGAAGCATAGCACTCCTGACCTCAAAACCTTTTTTTCTTTTACTTATCCAGAATGTTACCTAGTTGGGTAACGAGGTAGCTCTTTTAGGTTGGTCAATAGTGTATTTTAATCAGAATTTTGTTCATGAGTAATCCATCATTGGCCCTTTCCAATTTAAAAAACATCACTCTGATCATTATTAGCTGCACTGTGATTGTTAGGTGTCATTGAGTCAAGTATAACTCCTAGCAGCCTTGTGAAAAACAAATCTGAATCTTGTCCTGTTCTGTGAGCCATCCTTGTGATCTCTGACCCTCCTTGCTTCAGTTACTGTGTCAGCCTACCTGGTTAATAGTCTTCCTCTCTTTTGCTGACCCCCACCTTCCCAAGTCCTCCTCTAATGAATAGCCTCTCTTAGAACATGCCTAGTGTCTGTGAGATGAGGCTTTAGCATCTTTGCCTCCATGGAGCACTCTGGCTTCACTTTATCCATAACACAGCTGTTTGTTCTTTTGGTAGTTCATGGATATTCAATTCTCTTCTCCAGCACCACAGTTCAAAGGCATCATTTCTTCTGTAATCCTTTTTTCACTGTCTGGCTCTTAGCAGTATAAGGCCACTTATTAAAAAATTGAAATTTTTTTGTTAAGCAAGAGCTTTTGCTTTTTAATCCTAGCTGCCCATTGGATAACTAAGGGCATTTTTAAGATTCTGATGCTTAGGTGACACATCACACAAATTAGACTGAGATTTCTGCAGAGTCAATATGGACATCAGTGTTTGCAAAGCTTCCTGGATTTTGTTGAACAGCTGGACTAGAAGTTTCAACCTAAAAACTAGGAAGGGATGTTATTTGTTTCCAAGCTTAAACTGTTTAAGTCTTTTGCTTCCTCTGGGTAATTGTCCCATGCGCTTCTTAATTCTGTATTCATTTTTATATCTCTTCAGTTTGATGGCATTCAAACGTCATCATCTTTTTATTTGGCTTTTTTATCTAAAAGTTTTATTTTTCCTTTCCTAAATTTCTATTTTAACTTAAAATCTTTTCGTACAGTATTAACTGTTCAGTATCTTTTGTAAGCATTTATTGTGGTGAAATATATGTAAGAAATACTTGCCTTTTCATCTGCTTTTACATGTATAATTTATTGACATTAATTATGGAAAACATGTTTAAGATTTTTAAACCTCACATGTGAAAGTCATAATAAGTATGTAATATTTATGATTTATAAATTTAGCACAGACAACAGTAAACATTTTAACATTGGCTTTTTAAAAAAATTGGTTCTTTGTACTTTAATTTGTTTGGTTTGTTTTAAGAGTTTTTAAAAAAACAAGGTATTTATACATAATTGTATATTTATTGTATGATTTTATAGTTTAAAAAATAGTTTAATAAATATTATTTCTTAATGTTGATGAACTGTGAGTTGTATTTTCATCCTAGGGGGAAAATTCAGATTAATTTACTGTAAAGTATTTTGATCCTAGCATTGTTAACTCCTAGAGGAGGACCATAACAAGAATAAAAAGTCTAACATACAGTCTTTCAAACTCATACAGCCTGTTGAATCAGTTCTGATGTAGAAATGGTTAAAGAGGTCATGGGAGTATTTGATACTTCATTGTGTCTTTATGTTGAGGATGATCTCTGAAATTGTTCTTTTTGGCACCCTGAATGACATTGCTGATATAGTGAACACTTGCTTTGAAGAGACATGGTAAAAGCCACATTATTATTTGAACATAACATGTTATAATTTATGTTCAACTAACATTTACTGAATTCCTTTTATATGCCACATTCTAGGTGGTGGGGTTGCAAAAATGTTTAAAGATTCCACGTGCTGTAACATTTGACTGAAGAGCACTCGTGGGGGAGAGCACTTGATTTAAGACTCATTATTTGTTCTGGGAATGTCAGTTTACAGACTAAGGTACACCTGATTCAGTCCATAATCTTTTTAGTTATTTACTATGGATCTAAGAGTTCACAGTGAACAAAGGCAACAGAAATCAATACTTATGAGTTGCGGTGCTGGAGAAGAGCACTAAATAAGGCCATGGACTGCCAAGAGAATGAACGGTTATGTCTTGGAGAGAGTGCACCCAGGATGCTTCTTAGAGGGAAGGATGGTGAAACTTCATCTCACATTCTTTGGGCGTGTAGCTAAGAGGAGCCAGTCCTTGGAGAAGGACATGCTCGGAAAAGTGGAGGGTCAGTAAATGAGGGAAGACCCTTAAAGCGGTGAAGCGACACTGTGACTCACAGTGGGCTCTAGTGTGGTAGAGATGATGAGGATGGCACAGGTTGAGGTCTGTTGTACATAGGATCGCTTTGAGTTGCCCTTGACTTGAAGGCACCTAACATCACAACATGCTGATACTTGGAGAGTTGATGTTGTTAGTGTGCTTTAGATTTTTCTTTTCCTAAATACTAGTTTTTCCCACTTTCATTGTTGTCAAGTCTGACTCAGTTTTGTAGTATATAAATTTTTATAGGAGGAAACTGCCCATGTTTCTCCCATTGAATGGCTAATGTATTAGAACCGTTGACCTTTGGTTTACAGTTTAACATGTACTACACAACTAGGGTTCTATTGAGCTTTAATTGACCTTTACATTTTAATGGTATTTACAGGTAAAGACCATGGATTCTTGAAATAAGAGTAACAGCAACATGTGCTTTTATTGTAAGTTGTTCTTCGATAGCATGAAGGTATTTATGGTATTTTATTCAATTAGTAAGGAAAGAAACACATTGTAGAAGGAATGTGAGACTGGAAGGTCAGAATCCGTGACAGGAGGTGCTTCCTCATTTCTTTTGGCAGGAAGCTGCACTGCAATCCCAGAGGTGTGTGGTTCAAATCCACCAGAAGCTCTGCTGAAGGAGGGGCAATCACTTCCTGTACCAGTCAGATTTGATTTGATGGCGCACACACACACAAAATAATAATTAAAAAAAGCTGTGTAATTTGGGCAAGAGCTCAGTTAGTCTGCCTCTTTTTCTATAAAGCAGGAAAATTAATTGCCAAGTTTTGTTGGGAAGACTTACTAGGAGGGTGCATTTGAAAGGACCAGATCCAGGGCATGGAACATTTATTTAATAGCAAATAAAAGAATAACAGAAGAAGTCCCCAGGTAAGCTTTCTAGACTTATGTGAAACATTTACTTAATAAAGTTGTTCAGAATGAGCAGAGCCAGAATGTAAGTGATGTGAACATAATTTCTATACAATTTGTGATAAATGTGAGATGTTGCTTTATTACAGAAGTGAGTCGATTGACTCTAAACCTTTTTGTCCTGTTGCCAGACAGCTGCTCAGGCATATTGTGCAAATGAACTCTTTCATCAAGAGGTCCCCTCCTTAGATCTGGGCACCTTTGCGGTTTTGAATATGTGGGAGGGGTAGGAGAAGCAGTATGGTGATACGTTTATTATGAAAACGGATGGTGGTGTGATCAGGCTTCCCAGTGACACCCTGGAAACGTCAACATTGGTGTGCAGACAGCCGTGACCTTCAACTGTAGATCAAGGCCAGCCTTATCTTGTGATTTTAGGTACACAGAAAGGTCAGACAGTTTCAGCTGTGATCACAGATTTTTCTTTAACATGGCACTGTTTGTTTCAGGTCAGAAAGTTTTGGATGTTTTTTTCCTGAAGAGATGTCCAATTTTTTAATATCAAACTTCCATGAATGCTTGGCAGTGCTTGTGTCAGCTTTTGATGGCATGCACATAAGAAAATAAACCTTGTCCTGTTGCTTTTAAAAATCTTGAGGATCTGATCATGGTGTACAGTATTTGACAATAATCTTTTTTTCCCCTGAATAGGAAATAGATGAGTGAATGGGGCTGTATTTACTTTTTATACTCTTGTATTCCTTGAAATTATATTTTCAATAAGTGTAAGAAGGAGAAATCTTTTTTTTTTTATTTGCAACTTTTTTTTTTAATTTTTTTTCTTTTTAAGTGTAAGGAGAAATCTTTTGTCTTCCATAAAAGAGAATTGGATTTTTTTTTAAAAAGCCTGTAAGATTTGCATGATATAATCAGAAACGAACGAATGAAAGGAAAAGTGTGTAACTTCTTAAAATTAATGCACACACTGGGAAATACTTGACTTAACATCTTTTTTTGTAACTGCTTTTTTTTTTAAAGCTAAAATGAATTTGTAGCCTTTTTAAAGCTAAAACCTTATAATTACAAGTGAGGTTAAAATACTGTGATAAAGTATTTAAAAATTAAAATTTTATAAATTCATTGTTCAAATGAATATATTTCTCTTTATTTTTTATTATACTAGTTTATTTACAAAAACACTTTTTAAAAATTAGTATGAGAAGCTGTGACTTGCTCTATGTTTCTGTTGCACAAGGCTGTGACAGACAGTGGGAAAACAGGTTTAGTAAAGAACTTAGGTTTTTAGTATTTTCGTTTACACTTTTGTACAGATCCTTAGGCAGTGTTACTGTACAGCACAGATTTTTGCTTCCAATTTAGCTCTGTGACAACTGTTTTTTCATCATCATTTTATATGACTAAATATTTTATTAGTATTTATTGACTTTTAAGTAATTAACCACATTAATCTCTCAAGTTACAGGACGAGGAAAAGATTGGTTATAAATACCGGCTTAGCTAACCATGACTGCAGTAAAGTGCATTTTTTGTAGGTTGGTAAAAACACGAATACTTATTGTTCCAAGTAAATATATTAACTTTAAGCTGTTTAATGAAGTGAGAGATCATGAGCTTTGTTTGGTAGAGATGACCTTTCATTATACTGTTTCATCAGCGGGCTGCCATTAGATAAAATATGAGGAGGATTTCCCCCCCTTCTTAAAAATTGTTTCTTGGTGATTCTAATTGAGCATATAATTCCAGAGATGGCTTGTGCTTTTGACGTTGTAATTATTCTCTGAGTATTAAATGGGAAAATTGGGGAATGTGATATTCTCTAGATTATTCTTTAGTATCAGTGATCTGTTCTTGAGACAGTAGGAACAGAAAATGCTACTGTGTAACATTTTCTTTACTGACTTTTGAGACATAAAGTTTGTGTATTAGACAAAAAGGAATGGATTATGCTTTTCTTAGGTACTTTTAGGGAAATAATTGAGACAGAAAATTTCTTTGAAGTGAGAGGAAACTTTAAATTGTATATTATTTATTTGATTATACTTAAAAAACTATTAGTGATTCATACACTTTAGATTCTGTATAGAATAAACCAAACCCAGAATTTTTGAAGGATGGAGGATAGGAGAGGGTTAGGATTAGGGTTGTGGTGCTGGAGAAGAGTGTTGAACATATGGTAGACTGCTAAGAGAACAAACAAGTCTATCCTGGAGAGGATGAAACCAGTCTGCTCCCTGGAGGCAAGGATTTTGTGGCTCTGTCTCACATACTTTGGGCATGTGGCCATAAGGGACCAGTTCTTGGAGAGGGACATCATGCTGGAAGGGTGGAGAGACAGCACAGGAGAGGAAGACCCAGGATCAGATGGATTGACTCAGAGACTGGAGAAATGGGATTAGGTCTTTCAGAGATGATGAGATTGGCTCAGGATAGGACAAATTTCAGAGCTAATGTACATAGGGTTGATATGAGTCACAGGCAACTTGATGGCACATAACAATAACAACATTATTTTAACTTATTAAACACATTTTTGTATGGAGTTCTGGTGTTGCAGTCACAAAGGCACATGGTTCGAACTTACTAGCTGCTCTATGAGAGAAGGATGGGTAATCTTTTTTTGCTGCTTCTGGAAATCCTCTGGAGGGGCAATAACAAACACATTTTAAAGGGAGCTCTGGAGATCTAGTGGTAAGGAGCTGCACTGCCATCCCAGAGGTATGCAGTTCATATCAACCAGCTAATCTGAGGGGGAAAGGTGGACATTCTCCTGGTGTTTTGTAGCCTCTGAAATCCCACTGGAACATCAACTGTGAGTTGGTTTTGACTCAACTAACATAAAAACAAGAACAAATATCTAGGCCAATTAACTGAAATGCCCTGTGAAACCGTGACCCTAAACCTCCAAACCAAGAAACCAGGGCCCATGAGGTATTTGGTAGTACCTAACTGGCTTTAATAATTGCTCATTAGCATGATGCCTTCTAATAATCTTTTTCTGTGTAACTTGTAAAAAATTCTTGGGGAGAAAAGTCTGTGGATGGAGGTCTCTGGAGAATTGAATTGAAAAGTACACGAAGGAAGGAAGCAGCATGTGATCAAGGGCCATTGATTATAAAGGAAGAAGTTCAAGCTGCGCTGAAGACACTGGTGAAAAATAAGGCCCGAGGGATTGATGGATTATCAGCTGACAAGTTCTGACAAATAGATGCAGCCCTGGATGTGCTCACCAGGATATGCTAAGGAATCTAGATGACACTTAACTACCTGACTAACTCATTGGAAGAGATAATATTTATTTCCATTTCCAAAACAGGTGATCCCACAGAATGTGGAAATAACTGAGCAGTATCACATGCAAGCAAAATCTTGCTGAAGATGATTTAATAATGGCTGGAATACATCGATAGAGAACAGCCAGAAATTCAAGCCGGATTTAGAAGAGTCTGTGGCCACAGAGCGATCATTGATGTCTGATGGATGTTGGCTGTAGGCAGAGAATACCAGAAGGGTATTATGCCTGTCGGTTTTTATTTACTATACAAAGGCATTCTGCTGTGTGGATCATAAAAACTATAGCGGGGAGCTCTGGGGACTTAGTGGCAAGAAGCAGCACTGCAGTCCAGAGGTGCGTGGTTCAAATCCGTCAGATGCTCTGCTGGAGAAGGAGGGAAAATCTCCTCCTGTACCAGTTAGAGCCAATTTGATGGCACACAAATGTACACCCCCCCCCCAACAACAACCAAACAAACCCCAAACAAACCCCAAACCTATAGCTAACATGAGAAGAATTGGAATTCCAGAAAAATTAAGTTGTGCTCACGGGAAACCTTTATTTAGATCAAGAAGATGTTGTCTGAACAGAACAAGGAAACATTACATGGTTTAAAAGCAAGAAAGGTGTATGTCAGGGCTGCCGGTACCTCCATACCTATTGAATCTGTGCCGAGCAATCATTTGAGAAAGCAATACCTATGATGACGAATTTGGCATCAAGATCGGAGGAAGACTCAAAAACAAACTTGCATTATGCAGATGATACAACCTTGCCTGCTGAAAGTGAGAACTTAAAAAACACATTCTATAGAAGATCAAAGACTGTAGAATTGAATATGGATTAGATCAAACATCAGGAAAACAAAAATCTTCTCTAGTGGGCCAGTGGGCATCACCATGATGGATGGAGAAAAGATTGAAATGGCCAACGATTTTATCTTTCTTAAATCTACACTACAGTAAACAACTTTGGCATCAGCAGCCAAAAAATCAAAATGTGTGGCATTAGGATTCAGGAAAACAAAAATCTTCTCTAGTGGGCCAGTGGGCATCACCATGATGGATGGAGAAAAGATTGAAATGGCCAACGATTTTATCTTTCTTAAATCTACACTACAGTAAACAACTTTGGCATCAGCAGCCAAAAAATCAAAATGTGTGGCATTAGGATGATTTGCTGTCAAGTACCTCTTCAAAGTGGTGAAGAGCAGCGATGTCAGTTTAAAGACTAGGTGTACCTGATGCAAACCATGGCCTTTTCAAGTCCTTGCTGTGCATCTGAATGTTGAACAGAATTGGTGCGATGCATCTAAAAAGTGAACAGTAACTATGATGACAGTACGCTTTTGAGTTTTAGTGTTGGAGAAGAGTACTGAATGGACTCCCAAGAGAAGAAACAGGTTCATTTTGGACACAGTGAAACCAGGGTGCTTTGGAGGTAAGGATTGGTGAAATTTCATATCCCATATTTTTATTTTTTTTTAAATTTTAATGAAAGTTTACAGAGATTTTGGATTTCCATTCATTCATTGTTACATTTTTCTTCCCATCTCCCGTATTTTGGGCATGTTGTTAGGAGGGGCCAGTCCTTGGAAAAGGCCATCATGCTGGGAAGACGCAGAGTCAAGAGAATGAGAAGACTCTCAACATGATGGACTGACACTGACTGTGATAGTGGATTGAAGTAGATCAGAGATGGTGAGGTTGGCACAGGATAAGGCAGGGTTTAGGTTTGTTGTTTATAGTGTCATTATGAGTCATATTCGACTCATGGCACCTAACAGCAGTGATTCCGAATCATCTTTGATAATGGACCACACTGTTCTGATAACACATACTTTCCTTTGTAGCATTTGTGACTTTTATTGGAAAACACATACTTCCCTTGTGACATTTGTGATGTCAAGGAAGCAGGTATATGTAGGACTGAGCAGAACTGTCTCACAGCCGTTTCCAAAGCTACAAAGCTTTGCGAGAACAGCCACTTTAATTTTTCTCTTGAAGAGCAACTTTGGGTTTGAACTCTTAACCTTTTGCTTAGCCAAGTGTGGAGGAAAAGGTGGGCTAGTGGGAATGGAGAGTGGACTTGCAGACTCTCCCATAACTTTTGAAATTTGAATCTGAAACCATTCCAATTTTCTGTTGCTTGTTTCATGTCTTAGAATTAAGATGTTCTGGGCTGTTATCCCAGCCTCTCCCTACTAACTTGTATTCCCTCTGTGTAAGGATCTAGTACAGGAGGAAGGTACTTTCTGATACCTGGTACCTGTTTTTCGCTGGTAGTTGAAGGCAGCTGTGATTTTTGCTTCTGGTGGAGATGTAACCTCACAATGAGTATTGACTTGGCATGTTTGGTATGTAACATCACAGGAAAAGCCAGTCTTACCCTCTCAGTTTATGTATTGACTTTAGTAGACTTCACCCAGCTTACATAGTTGTCATTGTATGCCATCTAGTCAACTCATAGTCACCCTGTGAACAATAGCTCTGAACCTTGCCCTCTCCTGTGCCAACCTTATTGTCCCTGTGAACCGCACTGACAGTCATTGTGTCAATCCAGCTCATTGATGATCTTCCTCTTCTGCGCTGATCCTCTACCCCACCAAGCGTGGTGTACTTCTCCAAGGGTAGGTCTCTCCTGGAGATAGTATGAAAAGTCTGAAGAAGAATGTGGCATTGGGATTGAGAAAACCCTCATGAACAACCTGCGTTATGCACATTACCTAACCTTGTTCGCCTAAATTGAGGAGGATTTGAAGTGTTTGCTGCAGATAGTCAAAAACTGTATGTTGTAAAACTATAAATTTATCTGATTCCATATAATTCTAAGCACATTCACTGGTAATGAATCTTGAGTGATCTGATATTTTTAGTTTCTTGTATAATCTTGAGATATGAGTTGTCTCTGGAGCTTTATTTTATTACACTGTGGCATACAGATTCCTGACTTAATGCCTAAGTGGGGCAAAGATGGTGTGAGTAGTTTCTTCTCCATTCACTTCATGAACAAATAGTCATTGAAACCTTTCAATATGTATGAGTCTATATCATTAAAACATCAACTTGGATTGTTGACTCAAACATTCTAGGAAAAAAAGAAATCTCTGAATACCCTGATTTCCCTTCTACTTCTTGGCTTGTTACTTCTTATTGTTAATATAATAAGATTTGTACTTAGATCTTTCCAGTGTTTGCCCCACTGATTTGGTTTATGACCAGGAAAAGTATTTTAGACTAAAGAAAAGAAGATTAGAATTACGATATTCAGAAGGCTGTTCGGAAAAGACAGACTCTTCCTAGAATTAGACTCTCTTCTTCTTTTTAGCTTGTAAATAGATTCTTACAGGGAACTGCACATTATTTCCTTTCTCCTTTATTGGTTTTCCTTCTAAATATATTAGCAAATCAAACTCAGAACAGCAGACCCATCTTCTTTCTCAGGCAATTCCTCTCCTGTGTGTTGGATAACAATTTATTTTATTGTTTTTACCATGTTTGTAGTTTTATTATATAGACAACAATAAATGGTATTTTTTTATAGGAGAGCATATCCTGGAGGGAATTTCTGAGTGCTTACTTGCCCATGATTTTCAACTCGTTCTTACGAATTTGACTTGGATCTATTTCTCATTATTTTTATTACAAATTTCTGAGAGAAGAGAACACAATTTGCCTTTGGCTTCTACAGCAGAAATCAATTTTAGGCTCATTAGAAAACAGGAACAAATGCTTTAGTTTTAATTTTAAAAACAGCCACAACTTCACTTGGAAGGTTTATCTCTCTACACATTGTGTTACATCCTAAAATAATTTCATTTATGTGAGGCTAGTCACAACAATACTTATTAAAAGCTGTGCCTTTTGAAGGAAGCATTGTTTAAATACTTGGCTTAGTTTTGTCTTCAATGTTGGTGCAATTTGGGAAATAATATAGATTATAGGGCCTTTAAGACAGTTAGTTTGGAAGTCATACCGTAGAGATAATAAGATTGCTGCTTGGTGGTGCAATTTGGGAAATATTATAGATTATAGGGCCTTTAAGACAGTTAGTTTGGAAGTCATACCATAGAGATAATAAGATTGCTGCTTGCTTTTTAGGTTTTCTGGCTAAATGATGATAATAATGATGATGACATAATCAAAGCTAGATATTGGGTCATTTCCCCAGATGTCTGTGACTTTTTGGACAGTCTATGCCTTTGTAGTTAAAAGTCGGTTAGGCCCTTGGGCCTGGTGTAATACTTTAGAGGAACTTTCTTAGTGGTACAGCACCCTGGTTTGTCAATTTGCTGTACTAAGATAACCTGGAGTGGCTGTGATGCTGAACTCAGTGCCATTGGGGTGTCACATGCATAATGGTTACCCATGGTGGACAGTGTTTGGTGGAGCTCCCAGATTAAGACATGGTAGGAAGCAGGAGTGGCATCCACTTCCAAAACAACTTTCCTCTGGAAACTCTATGAACTTTGAGAAATGGTGATAGTTACAGAAAGACTTCAGGTCTTTTGTTCATAGGGTCACTATGAGTTGTCCTCAACAGCAATCAACAACAAAAACAACAGTGTATTGATACTATATTCATTTGATGAAATCCTTAGTAAGAAATTACATTATGCTTAAGATTATGATGTGTGTGTGTGATTTGTGATGGGTATTAATTTCTCTTAGCACTGAGGAGTGAATTAAAGTTGAAAATCAAGGCTACTGTTAAGAGTCAAAAGGAAGCACACCCATGTTTATTGCAGCTCTGTTCACAATAGCAAGGAGTTGGAAACAACCCAGGTGCCCATCAACAAATGAATGGATAGAGAAGCTGTGGTATATTCAAACAATGGAATACTATGCTGCATTGAAAAACAAGGAACTCATTCAATATTATTCAGAATGGGTGAGCCTGGAGGACATTATGCTGAGTGAAATATTTCAGTCACAAAAGGACAAATACTGTATGGTGGCACTGCTGTAAAATGGGACTGACATCAGGGTGGGGGTAAGACTGAGAAAAACTGGATAAATTGTGTATATTGCACTGAAACAGATGAGGGACTGAATAATTTAAAAGCGATGTATGATAGGGTATTATGGTTATCACAAGAGTCCACAATTAAGGTTGCATAGTGGAATGTACTTGGGGCGGTGGGAGCGGTGCCGGGGGATTGTGTACCAGGGAGGGAGTCTTTTATTTTTGAAAGAGAGGAGCGAACTGGGGGCCGGGGGGAGAGGGCTGGGCGGGTAGAGAAGTGCAGCAATGAATGAATGGAAATCCAAATTCTCTGTAAATGTTCATTAAAATTATTAAAAAAAAAAAAAAGAGTCCAAAGCAAGTGAACTGGAGAGCTGCTCATTTTTATCTTTGTATTACTGTACTAGAGTTGATGCTACGTTTTTAGTTACCTTGAGAGCTGTGTATTTGATGATCAGAAGACAAAAAAAAAGGGTATTAAATTTTTGCTTATTATGAAATATTTAAATTTTACTAAAACATGTAGTCCATATTTTTCTTTGAAAATGTATGTGTAATTACATTTTTATTCAGAAATTATAAAAATGTTTATAAGATACCTGTTTAGGAGCAGCCCATTAAAAAAAAAATTTTAACTTGAAAGAATTCCATTTAAGTTCATTTATTTTTAAGTCAAAATTCGGAGAAGGGCTTTTCTCCTACTTGCTGAAGAAATGATCACTTTGTTCTTCAGCTTGAGAGTGTGTTCTCCTTTGGTTTTCTGCCTCTGTGTCTTTACACATTTCATTTTAATTATTTGTTTTCTCAATTCCCCCTTTGAAATTTTTTCCTTCATTATTTCTTTTATTTGCTTTAGCTGCTTTATATTTTAAGGCAAGTTTTAGAGTGTCTTTTGAATTCTGTTTTTACCTTTTCTCTCCTGCTTGTCTTTTTAAATGACCTTTTTGGTTTTGTAATATCTGATGGTCTCTGATTGTAGGTGGAATTTACTCAAGCTCATATGTGAACTTCTTTTTCCTCAGCTTCAGCCTAAATTTGTATGTGTGCAGTGAATTGTCTTTTCTACAGTTAGCCTCTGGCCTTATTTTCACTGTACACAGGCATACACAATATCATTAAATATATCACCTGCCAAAAAAACCCCCGAAACAACCCAACCGTACCACCCGTCTTCATCAATTAATAGAAATATTAACATCTTTATGTCAGTAAATAGGACTATATACACTATGATATTTTATTGCTACATGTTGTTTTTGTTATTTGCTGTCAAGTCACCTGCAATAGAATGTTACTACATGGTTTTTTGGCATAAAAAGTCTTTAGGATTTTGGCCCCACTTCTCTGATCATGTTTGCAGCTTCTTCCTTGTTGTGCTCCAGTCAAGTTATACTGACCTCGAGACATACACATTTTAAGGGTTTTTCACTGTCGCCTTTTTTGGTTGAGTATTCTTATGTGTTAAAAAATTCAGCCAAACCATTGATACTTAGTTGATGGCAATTTACTGCAGCTTTATACGGCAGAGTGGAACTGCCCCTCTGGGTTACCAAGACTAACTCTTTACGGAAGCAGACTGTGTCCCTCAATGTGATTGATGGATTCAAACTGCTGAGGTTACGACTAGCAGCCCAACACTTAATCCACTGTGCCACAAGGCTCTGTGTTTTTGTGTGAGGTCCCTTCACTTCAGGCCTTGGTTAAATTTTGCTCATCTAATTGGCTTTTCTTTCAGTGTGCACTCTTCTTCACTCTCTGATGCTTGCACCTTGTTTTTCTTAATGGGCCTCATCATCTGATCCTCTGTGTTTTTTAAAATTGGCAGCTGTTTTCTAGACAGCAGTCTCCATGACAGCAGGGCTGTTGTTTTTTGCTCACGATTGTATCGTCAGTGCTGAGTTAGTGCCTGGTACATAATGGGTGCTCAGTAAATATGTGTTGAATACACAAGTGAATAGATATGTTTGCAGTTTTTTTAGTAATTAGGAGTGAGAGATGTGTATTTCAGGATTGGCACTGGTAAAGGTAGAGCTGATGGTTGGAGTTGGTTGACTGGAAGAAAAAAAATTCTTTGGAATATTAAAGCTTTTGTGTTCTTTCTACAGGTCTAGTGGAAGTGGCTACTTTATGTAATTTCAACTGATGTCTCCTTTAAAAGCACTGTTTTATTTCATTTAAGATGAAGAAGATAACCTTACGTGTAAGAAACCAGCTGTTAAATCAAAAGAGAATGGAGGATCTGCAAGTAGTTATCTTGGAGCATCAAACGTGAAGAAGAATGAGGAAAATGCTAAGACCACGAACAAGCCTTTATCACCAATAAAACTGACACCCACGTCGGTGCTTGATTATTTTGGAGGTGGAAGTGTCCACAGATCAGCCAAGAAGATGGTGGCAAGCAAAAGAAAAGAGGTGAGTGTTCTAGGTTTAAGTAAGCCGATTCAGACTTTTTCTCTATTTACAGTGATTAAGAGGAAGGATTTGGGCATTCTAAAAAAGTCAACATGTTAATGAAAATAGTTTTCCTGTGGCTATGGAAAAAAATATATTGTTTTGTTAATTGCAATTACCTTTTTATTTTTTTCTATTTATATATATATTTTATTAAATTTTATTAATTTTAATGAACATTTACAGAGATTTGGGGTTTCCATTCATTCATTGTTGCATTATTTTCTCTACCCTCCCCCCTAGTTCATTCCTCTTTTTTCCCCCCCTTGAAAGTCTGTTTTAATTGTCCCATTGCCACAGTGCTTGTCAAAGTCAGTTCTGATTAATCTCCTTTGTCAGTGTGTCCCTTGCCATTCCCTATCACTCCTCCCTGAGATAGACTTCACCCTGATTCATAAGGAAAAGGGGATGGCGTATTCTCTTAGCTACTTCCTGCTGAAAAGGGACGCTGTAGGTTTCAGGGTGAAGATCTTCTCTCACTACTCTAAAGGGCCCCTTTGGCAATAGGAAACACACAGGCTATTGTGGGCAATTACCTTTTTAAAAAAATATAAATGGAGAGTATACATTTGGATACAGGGACCTCATCTGATGGACCTGTGACACAAATCAGATTGACTACGATGATAGAAAGAGGCGGTGGAGAAACATAGTAAAGCAGTCAGAACAAGACCAGGAGCCATCTGTCTAGCAGATGATCACTCACTCATGTGAAAGTTCAAATTGAACCTGAAGGCAATAAAAGCAAATCCACAAGAGCCAGAATACAACCTTGAGCTTATCCCAGCTGAATTGAAAGACTATCTGAAGAACAGATTTTGGTGCATCAGACATGAGTGGTCAAGGACCAGACGAGTTGTGGGATAACATCAAGAACATCATTCATGAAGAAAGTGAAAGGTCATTGCAAAAGAAAAGAAGAAAAAAATAGCTGTCAGAGTCTCTCTGAAACTTGTTCTTTAACTTAGAGAAGCCAAAATGAAGGGAAGAAATAGTGAAATAAGAGAATCCAATAGAAGATTTCAAAGGGCATCTCAAGAAGACAAAGCAAAGTTCTGTGGGGAAATGTGAACAAAGAGCAGGAGTTAGAAAACCAAAAGGAAAGAACATGACATTTCTCAGACTGGAGGAACTGAAGAGCAAATGTAAGCCTCTAATCGTAATCTGGAAGGATTCTTTGGGCCATAAATTGAATGATACAGGGAGCACCAAAAGAAGATGCGGGGGAATACACAGAATCACTGTACCAAAAAAAAAAATTGGCCAGCACTGAGTTGTTGCATAAAGTGAATCACAGTACTGAAGGAAGAAATCCAAACTACAATGAAGGCATTTGCAAAAAAAATAGGACCCCAGGAATTGTTGGACTACCATTTGATCTGCTTCATCAAAGAGATACTGTGTGTAGTCTATGCCATGAAATTTGGAAGATTTCCAACTGACCAACTGACTGAAGAGATCCTTTTTTTTTCTTCCCCCATTCCAAAAAAAGATATCCAGTAGTGTGGCATTTATCAAAACAGTATTGTTAATATCATATACAAGTAAAATCTTGGCAGAAGATTCTTTAAAAACAATGGAACAGAACATTGACCAAGGACAGCCAGAAGTTCAGGCTGTATTCAAAAGAGGCAGTAGAATAAGGACTGTCATTGCTGGTGCTAGATAGATCTTGGGTGTAAGCAGAGAACTGCAGAAAGATGTTTGTGCTTTCCTGACTATATAAAGAATTAAACTATGTGGATTATAATTAATTAATGATTGTGTGTTCTCAAGGTGATTTTTAGAGACATGGATGGTGAAACTTCATCTCCCATATTTAGAACATGTTATAAGGGGCCAGTCCTTGGCAAAAACCATAATTTTGGGCAAAGTATATATAGAGTCAGCCTAGGAGAGGAAGGAAGTCCTTCAACCAGGTGGATTGACTTCAACAATGGACTTGAGCATGACAGAAATAAGGATGGCCCAGAATAGGAAAAGATGATGATGTGTTGCTGAGAAAACCCCTGTAACTTAGAGTTGACTGTTAACACCTAACAGCAGCAATAACGTTTTAGGGATTGGAGGAATTTGAATATTGTACACTTAAGTTTTAAAATACTACAGTTAAAAAAAAATTTAAGCACAAGGGAAAAAAATTATGATTTATAGAATTTACTCAGAATGTAATCTCATTTTACTGTTGACCTCAGTTAGATAAAATTAAACAGTAAATTTGTCCCCAAAATGAGAGCATAAATTTCTCTTTTTAAAATAGGGCGTACCTATGATATACTTTTTTACCTTTTCAACTTTGATGTTGAATTCATCTTTTCTAACCATTTGGGAAACAGATAAAAAGTATAGTGAAAGTTGTCCTCAGATTTAAAAGCTGCCAAATGGTGTGTCAGGTTTCTTGATTTCCTTAGTGTCTCCACAGGACAGTCTAATCATTCTCACATATTGGTTTGCCAATGTTCTGTACTTTTAAGGCCAAGACATTCATCTCCTAGGCTTTGTTGGGTTTTTTCCCCACTTCTCTTGAAATGTCAATAGAATTAAGTGAGAGCCATCTGTCTGTAGGATATTTACTTATTAGGAAATTGAATGTGTTTAGGAAGTTACCATAATCATATGTTGAAGCCAGAGTGGATTGTAGCTATTTATTACTCATGCTTTTATCTGTCATCAGTTTAATCAGCTACAGTCAAAAGAAAGTACCTTTTTTTAAAAAAAAATTCAGTTATTCTGATCTTAACTAATTTTCATTGAAATCTAGCATTCACAAAATACAGATTCCACATTAAATGATGAAGCTATCGCCAAGCAACTGCAGCTTGATGAAGATGCAGAGGTATTGACATTTTCTTTAGATATTGATAATTTAATGTTGTGACTGCTAATTAATCTAGCGAGGCCAACAATCCAGATTGTTCTGGTCTAATTTTGGATTAAGCCTCACTGTAATATAATGTATAAAACGAATTAAAATCTGAAACACACAAGGCTAAATTTTATGAAATATAATGAAAGCACTTGCTTAAAGATTTATCTCTAGGTTTTTTTTGGCATAGTAAGATTCCTTTGCTGCATTGATGATAATTTGATTTTGTTTTTTGTATCATCACATCCACTTCAGTGTATATATTAATGGCCTTTAAATCTATCTCCAGTTTAGAACTCTTTCTGTATTTGTTTACTACGAATTTTTAGAATTCTTTATGTATTTGTTTCTTAAGAATTTATTCATCAACTTACCTAGTATCTGGCACTATTCTAGGTTTTGAAATGTTGTTTTAAGAAGACCAAAGAAAGAAACCAGATCATCTTAAGTATCATTGGTTGGTGAAGTGAATAGAATTGAGAATTTTTGTTATCAGTGTTCTAAGTAGAAAGGTTAGCAAGAGCTCGCTGAGGAAGTGGCATTGGGCATAAAATGCAACCGTAGCGTTGGTTATATGGAGGGAGATTACCTCTGAGCAGGCTACAGTAGTAGGTGTCTTGATATACCAGTGTGCTGTATGTGCTCACGAAGCCAATGTGGCTGGAGAAGAGTAAGAATAGTGATCTGAGGTGAGTTTGGGAAGGTGATTAGCATCAAATCCGATAAATCTAAGACGTGACTGTCTAATCAGCCACTGTGACGTCAGTGCTCATCTTAGTGCCTGACAATTACTATTATGGGAGCAGTATCCATTACTCAGGAATACGTCTGATTGTTCATATTTTAATTTGGTAGTTTATTATACTTGTTTTCTCAGTCATTTTTCTATCTTATTTTGAGCATGCTGAGTTGTTGTTAGTTGCCACTTAGCCAAGTACAGTTCATAACGGCGCTATGAACAACACATCTGAACTCTGTCCTATCCTCTGCCATCCTTATCTCTGGAACACTTGAGCTCGTTGCCACAGTAACTGTATCACTCCATCTCATTGAGCATCTTTCTCTTTCTTTGACTCCACCTTTCCAAGTATGATGTCCAGGTCCAAGGAATTAACCTCTCCTTGCAACATACCCAAAGTACGCTAGACAGAGCTTCACCATCCTTGCTTCTAAGGAACACTGTGTTGCACTTTCTCCAAGACATAATCCGTCTGTTCTCTTGGCGCTCCATGTGCTCTTCAATGACTGTCCATTCAGTACTTTTTTCCAACACCACAACTCAAAGGATTCGATTCTTTTGCCATCCTTGTTCATTGTCCAGCTGTCACATGAATTGTTGTTGTTTGGTGCCGTCAAGTCGTAGATGACTCATAGCAATCCTTTGAACAAAAGGCCCTGAGCACTGTTTGTACATAGAGTTTCTGGAGGCAAGCCATTTGGGAAGTGGATGCCGCACCTGCTTCCAGGCTTGTTTGAGTCGGGAAGCTCCAGCCAACACTGTCCACCATGGGTACCCATTACAATTGGCACATCATTGTCACAGTCTTCAGCATCACAGCAACCACGAGTTACTCTGTACAGCAACGCACAGACCAGTGCTATACCACCTAGAAGAATGTTTGACAGGAAAACAGTTTAAACCTGGCTGAGGGCCGCAGATGAAAATCACCCACCTTCGGCTTGGTAGCATAACTTCCTTTCCACTAGGCCAGCGTAGCTCTCTCTTTGTCGTCGTTGTTGTTGTTGTTATTGTTGTTTGGTGCCGTTGAGTCATAGATCACTTATAGCAACCCTGTGAACGAACGGCCTGAGCACTGTTTGTACATAGAGTTTCTGGAGGCAAGCCATTTTGGAATTGGATGCCGCTCCTGCGTCCAGGCTTGTTTTAGTCGGGAATGTTGTTGTTGTTATGTGCCGTCGAGTCGCCTGCGACTCATAGCGACCCTATGTACAACAGCCCTAAACTCCGCTCTGTCCTGTGCCAATCGCACT